>NC_081555.1:43856788-44034288 GCF_963082655.1 Stomoxys calcitrans | reverse complement strand
AAAAAATTAAAAAAAAATAGTAAAAATTAAAAAAAATAGTAAAAATTAAAAAAAATAATAAAAATTAAAAAAAAATAAAAATTAAAACAAAACGTAAATAAAAATTAAAACAAAACGTAAATAAAAATTAAAACAAAAAAGTAAATAAAAATTAAAACAAAAAAGTAAATAAAAATTAAAACAAAAAAGTAAATAAAAATTAAAACAAAGAAGTAAATAAAAATTAGAACAAAAAAGTAAATAAAAATTAAAACAAAAAAGCAAATAAAAATTAAAACAAAAAAGTAAATAAAAATTAAAACAAAAAAGTAAATAAAAATTAAAACAAAAAAGTAAATAAAAATTAATACAAAAAAGTAAATAAAAATTAAAACAAAAAAGTAAATAAAAATTAAAACAAAAAAGTAAATAAAAATTAAAAAAAAAATAAAAATTAAAAAAAAAATAAAAATTAAAAAAAAAATAAAAATTAAAAATTAAAAAAAAAATAAAAATTAAAAAAAAAATAAAAATTAAAAAAAAAATAAAAATTAAAAATAAAAATAAATGACACAAGTTTTGACTTAATCTAATTACTACCACACACCTTCTAAATGGGGTCCGTCAATAGCCTGGCTTATGCTCCACAGCAGTACACATTGGTTGGGTTAAACTGAAACATTTAAGAAAAACGTCATTAATATTTAAAAAATATATATATTTTTTTTTCTTTAAATTCGGATTCGGAAATACAAATCAAGCCATATGTCATCTAGAGTCAGTCAACTAACTATAGCGTTTGTCTTTGTTCGTTTATGTTCAAGTATTTTAACTGTTAATGAGGGATCATCAACAAAATACAAATTTACATTGTATAAAAGTGACTAAAATTGTTATTGTTGTGTCGTAGAAAGAATATTTTATAACTGCCATTTAATGTTGCCATGAAAATTATTGCGTAATTATTTGTTTAGTACTGCAGATCTTTGAATACGATGTTCATGTATTGAAAATATGTATTTCCCACATGAAAATGCCATTTTAGATAGTTAGCAATATGATGACTATTGTGATGCCATGAAAAGGAGACAACCAATTCTTCCTCTTCATCACAATATACCGATTAAGACAACTCTTAACGGAAGAAATAGCTCGCAGTCGAACAACTGAACGCCAGTACATTTTACGCACAAAGTATACGTTCATAGTAAGTTTCATGGCTATTGGAAGTACTCGCAAAGTCTGTGGTTGTATCATTAATGACATGAGACGCACTTTAATCACTGAATAAGTTTCACGAGGCAATATATATTACTTGTGAAAACTTATAGTCAAATGCACTGAGGCAGGCTAAGTCTGCAGGGTCTGCGGTTGTACCATTAATGACATGAGACGCGCTTTAATCACTGAAAAAGTTTCACTTCTAATCCACTGAAGCAGGTTAAGAGATTGTCAATGGTTCTATGTTGCAGTCATATGTCAAGATCTGTCCTGTCGTATATGATATGGCCCGAATAGTATCGACAAAAAGTTGCTAAACCATAGTGACGGACATTATTTATTTTGTACATGTTTTAAGCCAAGTAATTTATTAATGAAGCACAAAACGATTTATGTTAAAATAAAATTATTTTAAAACAAATTGCCGCTCGAGATAATGCAAAGTAAGTCTTTATCTACTTTCTAACTGCCCAATCAGCTATTCCAAAGGAGACAAATGCTTTAAATTCGCAAAAGAAAAAAGTGCGCGGTAGGATTTGCATAAATCAAGAATTTGTCAATGAAAGGAGCTATTGAAAGTAATAAATAATATGACACAAGAAAAGACTCCTTGAAAAGTCATTTAAATTGCTGGAGTAGCATTGGGTAGCATGTGATCTAAGATAAGTGGCAAACCACCGTCCACGAACGGGAAATTCGACAATAAACAAAACGATTCCAAATGTTAAGGCTGTGTACCGTGTAAAACATGTTCTTAATCGATATTTGAGATTTTTTTTACCATGGATCCTTCGGATCGCCGCTGTTTGTCCATACCAGCATTTTCTCACTCGATTCGTACGCCAATTCATCAAAATCAGCTTAATTTCCTTTATATAATCAGCTAGTTTCGAGGAGTTGGTGATCGAATTGAGTAAGAAAATGCTAGTGGCTTTGCCAGTTAAAATGTCAACCATTATTTTTCCTATTAGACATTTTTTTTCTTCAATTTATCTCTATAATGGCATGATCAGTTTATATGGGGACATGTTTAAATGTTTCAATAACTCTTTAATTTCTAAAAGTACCCTTAAAAAACAAATCTTAAAAGGAAAAGTCCACATCGATTGAAACAAGGCCTTTGTAGTACATTTTATAAACAATTCTGTCCACATCCGATAACATGTTATGAGAAAATTGGGCCGGAACGAGCTTACTCATCTTACGGAGTTTGACGAGCATCGCTAACTCCGCATGCAATGTGGCTACAACTACAACATCGGCAGCCCTTATCGATGAACGACTCCCTCGGGTGAATCCGGTACGTACAATCAGCTGCAATTGCACATTATTGGTCTAGCATATGCATACACACGAATCTTCCAATCATCCAAACTTGGAGACAAAGGACTAATAGTCAGTACGAACTTGGCAGGATCAAATCTTATGTAAACGGGAATAGAATAGAAATGTATAAAGGTGTCCTTGTTCAAAATTGCAAATCTTGCAACTCACTGCAAAAACGTATAACTCTTCTTCGATTTTTAATTGACCATTACAGAAAATTTATTCCTCTAATCGAATGTAGGATATACGTTTATGTATAATAAATGCTCATTAATGGACTCAAGACCTTAAATTGGGGCAAACAAAAAAGTTTTATGAATTCAAGAATTCTTGTCCGGAGATCGGTATATATGGGTTTTATAACAAGATATACATATCTTTGAACTATGCCCTTTATTTTTGTAGTGATTTTAACAGACAGGGGTACGGACATTGCTAGATCATCTATGAATATTACGATATGATCGATGAGTTGCAAATGGAACGACAAAATGACTAACAAATCTGTGGTGAGTATCAGAGAACAGCAACAAGCCATCTTAAAAATAAGTGCACATGGTAGCTCACACCTTATACCAGCAATCGTTGTTGACGCTTACGACCAAAACATAAAATACTCTTTTAAATTCGTTGATCTATTGTGTTTTTGCTGATGAGCATAAAATGATTGCAGGCCGTATATACCATTTTGAGCAACACTTACAAGGGCTCACATTGACCGTAATTGAATAGAAGACAAACACCCACAGCTAACGTTCAAAGTTATGAGAGCTCATCTCAGTGGTGTTCATTTGCAAACAACACAAAATGTCCGTCGACCAAATTGAAAATCGCAACCACTGAACGAACGATTACTAAAACTTTCGCGCTCTATTGTATTTGTGCGCGTGTGCTTCTAGCTACATTTCTTTTTATGTGGCATGCGATACAGACAATTGCTTTGTCCAAAGTGGCTAAAGAGTGCCAAATTTGTGAGTATTAAAACACATATACCACATTTTTGTAGAACATTTCGTAGGTTTCGGTCGGATTTAGTAGCATTTTCCTAATTTTTGATAGGAAATAATTTTCTTGAGTGGCCAACAGTGATTTTAACATGATAAAAAAAATGGTGAGCAAAAACACATCTACCAAAGATCTTCTTATCCATGGCATTTTAAAAATGAATAGCGGTGATCTCTTTGAAAATTTGTTGCAAATTTTGAATCAAAAATTGGATATTCCAAAGTTGGTTAAGCGATTTTTCTTTTCTGATTTTATTTTAACCATTTGGATAACAGTAAATGTTGTAGTTGTTGTTGTTTTGTACACTGAGGCGGCAGCCCTTGGGTCAATCCATCCAGTACGTGCAACCGGCTACATTTGACGTTTTATTCAACAAATTTTCTAATGTATATAAGATGACTTACTTCAACATTTCTCGAGACGACATATAGTACAACATCGTCACCTGGTATGCAAAAGGAAGAAACACTTTAAATAATATACACATAAGGGAAATCTTAATATAACAATAACAATTCAACGGCAAATCAAAGTTTTTTTTTTTAAATTACTGTAGATATTTTCTTTATATTTAGCTAGTTTTTATTTTTAATGTGGATATATTTTAAGCGTTTTTGCTGTGAATTTCCTTTTGCATTTCCCTGTGACAATATGTAAATTTTCTAACACGAATTACATAGTTTAGACAAATATAATAATGATGACTGAATATTTTTCTAAACAAACTTTTTGTTCTGTTCTTCAATTATCGGAGAAAATGCGACGAATTTACTAAAAGTGTTAAGAGACTACAGATATGCCATTAGAAGGTGAGTTCTGAAGGACAACATACATTTTTGGCAGAAGTTGTAAGAAATACATATAACAACCTAAGCAGCAATGTTCCAGCATAATACCCCAAGTCGTTATATACAAAGTACCAGCATGGCAACATCATTAATTAGATGGTTTTGAAAAAAATCAATGTTTTAAATATCCCGTAAAAAAAAACAATTCGAAAAGAACTTTGGCATATCCTAACCAATTTAAGAAAAAAATTGTTTTTACAGTAAATTTTAATTTCAATAATATGTAGGCCTTAAAAATCTATTTTGCATATTAACCCGAATCTAAACTCCAATACAAGAAAGCACAAAAATGAACTGCAATGGAATGTATCCACTGTATGTCTATAGTAAAGCGTAAAAATTATTTTTAAATGTATAGTTACAACTAAATTGAAAATTTATTTTTAACATTTCTAAGGCGAGAAGATTCGGGTTAGATGATCAAGGGTTTTTTTTTTTGTCAGTTTCAAACAATTCTTACCTCATGGCAATTATTAAAAGTTTTTTGTTAACATTGGCAAAGTTGTTCACTTTTCTGTGTTTGTCATTTCAATAATATCTTTCGAATATAGATGAAGTGTAGTTATACATATCCCAGTATTTTTCATTTTATCATGAAGATTCTCAAGAAGTTTCAATCCTCCATAATCATAGGAATGATGGTTGGTTTGATGACTGACTTGCAAGTGATACCATATATAGTCACATCCAGGATAATTTTGATTAAAGTAGCTCCATATATTTCTTCTTAATTCCGTTGGGTAAAAGATGTATACGCCAAACACACACACACAACAAACCCACATATCATCATAAGATCAAAACATCTCTCCCCCTCCCCCATCATACCCACCCAATCCATATCCATTGGATTTAGATATTTGTGATCCATAAATCACAACTCCATACAAACATACATATACACACCCATACAGAGAGAAAATTCACGCTTCATCAAGAGAACATTCACCCTACATCATCAAACACAAACATACCCACACTAGCCGATCATACTCCTTTAACACTTAATAATGATCACTACGTTTTTTTTTTGTTATGCAAATTTTACAAGAGTGTATTTAGTTAGACAATACCCACTGTGATTGATAGTTAAGACTTTGTTTTCTTTCAAACAATCCTGCATTGTTTGGTTTGAAAGTAAACTATGTAGCAGTGTTTGAATTGCTCACTTCAAAATAGAGGCAGCAAAGCAAAAATAACTTTGCTTTACATTGAAAAATGTTCAATGTTGAAGCAATTCAAACCTTGCTATGTAGACATTCCTTAGTATATATTTAAAAAGTCACATACTCTACCACATACAAATGTTACTGATTGTCTACAATATTATAGATTTTTGGGCTATTAAATAGTTTGTGATTAGACTTCGAATTTTGATGCAAATAAAAATGGTATTGATGATATGAGAACATAAATTCCTCTTCTGGAAGAGGCTTGAACAGTAGTAAAATATATTATGTTCTATTGTAGGCTCCACTTTTCCTTTTGGCACTTGAGGCAAAGAAGTTCTGGCTGATAGTTGTAAATATTGTCCAGATCTAATGGCAATATTTTGGCAATCAAAATTTTTGGTATGAGTACATTCTTTTCTTTTAGTTTTTATTTTTTTAATATTTTTTTTAATTTTTATTTTTTTTATTCTTTTTTTTTATTATTTTAATTTTTCATTTTTTTATTATTTTAATTTTTAAAATTTTTTTTAATTTATTTTTTTTTGGTTTTTTTTTAATTTTTTATTTTTTTTTTTAATTTTTTATTTTTTTAATCTTTTATTATTTTTTTAATTTTTATTTTTTTTTTTTAATTTTTATTTTTTTTTTTAATTTTTATTTTAATTTTTATTTTAATTTTAATTTTTTTTTAATTTTTATTTTAATTTTAATTTTTTTTTAATTTTTATTTTAATTTAAAATTTTTATTTTAATTTAAAATTTTTTTTTAATTTTAATTTTTTTTTTAAGTTTATTTTTTTTCTAATCTTCTTTTTAATATTTTTTTAATCTTCTTTTTACTATTTTTTTAATTTTTTTACTCTTCTTTTTAATATTCTTTTAATTTTTTGTACTCTTCTTTTTAATATTTTTTTTATTTTTTAATTTTTTTTAATCTTCTTTTAATTATTATTTTTTTAATTTTTTATTTTTTTTAATTTTTTATTTTTTTAATCTTTTATTATTTTTTAATTTTTTATTTTATTTTAATTTTTTATTCTTTTATTTAATTTTTATTTTTTTTTTAATTTTTATTTTTTTTAATTTTTATTTTTTTAATTTTATTTTTTTTTAATTTTATTTTTTTTTTAATTTTATTTTTTTTTTTAATTTAATTTTTTTTTTTTATTTTTATTTTATTTTATTTTATTTTTTTTTTATTTTTTTTCAATTTTTGTTTTTTTATTTTTTTTAATTTCCTTTTTTTTAATTGTTATTTTATTTTTTTTTTAATTTTTATTTTTTTTAATTTTTTTTTTTTTTATTTATTTTTTTTTAATTTTTATTTTTTTTTTAATTTTTATTTTTTTTATTTATTTATTACTATTTAGCGAAGAAAAGTACATTTTATTGATTTTTATATAAAATCACTCCTGCTGTCAAAACTAATAAGCTTACAACTATAAAAGTAACAAATAACAATCAAATGTAAACAAGACTCTTAAACAGTTTCCAGAAATCTCACTCCCAAGAATTTTAAACAAAATTTTTGTTTGAATTTTTAGGTTATAAAAAATTGTCCACTTTCGATAAGAATTTCTCCCAAAACATGAGTATGACAGCAAAAATTGTTTGTATCTAGTTTTATTTGTCCGCTTAACGACAATCCAAACTGCATTAGGATTTTTCTAAAACAGCCTCAATTCTTGGGTATTGTTCTACCATGTGGCAGATTAGTAGACTTAAAATATTTTCTACCTTAAAAATAGCTTTCAATTTTGATCCCGAAAATATTGAGTATTAAGCAATTTCAGAAAACGGGAACACGTAAAGATTTTGGCGCAGTAAGTAATTTAAGAAAATGGTAACATGTAAAGATTGTGGCGCAGTATAGGTAATGACTCGATACAAGATGTGCATTCGAGACATTTCAATACGTTAGCAAAGGATTCTGAATGTTAAATAATTTGAATTTCCATTGCAAATGATGCACATTTGCATAGAAAAAAAAACCAATCATATCAAACACAACTGTTTTCCGAAACATCAGAAACAATTCATCACCCCAAAAGTTTAACGCTCAAATTACTATAAAATACATCATTATAGCGTTAATTTTAGTATCAGGGTTCTATATTCTCTACCTATCATATTAAAGTTATAAACAAGCATTAAATAAACTCTGCGAATCGAGTTGTATCGGCAAATCACAATATACAAAAGTTCAACATTTGACTTCTACCCCTCAATGGCTTGAAAATTTCATTTTTTTACACATTTACATATACATTCACACCAGCAAGCATCATTCATAGAATTCAAAACATGTTTATGTAGTAAAGCTCACATATTTGCAAAAAATTCCTAACTTTAATGGAAAAAAAACAATTTGAGTTGTTTATTTCCCATTAAAACGGTCATGTTCTGCCTAAAATGTTTACAATAAGACATAGACACACACACACACGCAAATCCCACGACGTTGAAGACGATCGCTCAAATTCAAAGCATTCTTCTTCTTCTTCTCCACCACTTTAATCCCGACCAATTCCAATTATTGAAATAGAAACAAATATTATTATAATTTATTTGAAATACTCAATTGTCAATGAGTACCATTTATGTATGTTTTGTTTTTTTTTTTGTTCATCTTGTCATTTATGATAATATTTTAAAGTTAGGTAGATAGGTAGGTAAACCTAAAAACTAAAGAAGACGCAACATTAGTTGACCGTCTTTCTTCTCTCTCTCTCTCACTATGTTTACAAAACATTTCTCACAAAAGTAGTTTAAAATGAAGAGTGTGTTACTTTCAAAATTGTATACAATTATGAATTTCAATTGAATTTAGATTAGCACAAAATGAGAAAATACGATGTGATATAGATACATTATATATATAATGATGCTAAACATGTGTCTGTTGTTGTTTATTCTCCCGGTGCAATGGACGAACGGAAGAATAAAACAAACGCCATGCCAACAACTTTAGATATGAGCTGGATGATCACTTTTTCCTTTTCAGCGTAAGAGTGAGCAGTTAGTTGGGCTATGTTGCTCCTACAGAGATGTATGTATGTGTTGGTTAATAAATGAAAATATGACATACTTAAATCTACATTTGTTTGGAGATTAAAACTGTAATAAATTGTAGGTATGTAAATCATTTTACATATTTACTATGTAGTTTATAGTACGTGTTGTAGTAGTAGTAATAGGTAGATACTAAAAAGAGCTTAATATAATGAAAAAATTTGTTGCTGATGATTAAAAGATTAATCCAAAAAGAAAAAATCACACACACGGTCAGCTATAGTCTTGTCTGTCTGTTTGTCTGTCGGTAGTCGTCGCGGTATGTGTCCTTGGTGCGTGGACACCACCATAGCCATGCTGTGCGCCATGGCGTTATATTTGTTGTAGAATAATGAGTATAAGGATATTGAGTCCACATGTGATCTAATCACCAATCAATCTTGTAATCATATAGAATGTTTTTGATACTGAGTTTGATGGATACTGAGAAAGACGTATTGAAAAGCATTGATGTTGCGCCATGTAATTTTTGCATGTGCAGGGCGGGCAGGGAAGAAGCACAATCTTACAAGGAGGTACCATCACCAACAAACAGCGTGTGCAAGAGTTGGGCTCAATTTGTTAATTTCAATTAAGTAGGTAGATAGGTACTAAGAATTAACTTTGATGCAAGTCGAAACATGTTTGCCTTTTTAAACTTAAAACTAAATCTACTTTGCTTGCAGATCAGAACAGATGAATGAATGTTTTCATCACAAATACACCGACGATATACATGTATGTATGTATGTATGTATGTGCCTCTCTTTTTCTCTAATTTGAAGATCAAATGTGTTTTATGCGTTGCAATATTTTTAGTTATTGATCAATATTTGTGAATCATCGTTAGTTTCATCTCAGAAACGTCTTCTGCGTTCCCATGGATTGTTGTTTCCACCACTGTTTCCACCGCGTTGGGGTCCACCGCCGCCGCGATTTCCATTATCTCCACCACTTGGTTGATTTTGGTTACCACCAAATTCAAATCCGAAATCCTATATAGAGGATGCAAATTTAAAGGTATTTTGAAGTGGTAAAAATAATACAATAAGTATGTAGTACAATGATAACATCATATCGAACAATCAATGACTTGAGCAAATACAAATCATACAACAACAACAAAAAAAAACTAAAAATAAAAATACCAAAAATAATGCAAAATTATACCAATCCCCTTAGTTTTTTCTTAATCCCTTTTGGTGGGAATTTGACTTCTTTACTACACACCGTGTGCCGTTCGCTGCTGACAATATTACTGTCAACATTTATTGTCATTCAAATATTGCCAAATTAGAGTGGATAAGTGAAACAAACGACCGAAAGAAGGCGATAAAGGAAATGTATTTATACCCAACAAATTCTTGAAAATATTAAACCCAAATTCAAAATGTTAATTGATTATTTTGTCATGCCAAAATTTGCTTTAATTTTTCTACTACATAAAACTATGGTGGATAGATCCAACCCTCCCTCCCTCCCTCGCTCAGCATATTTATTTTAAAGAAGGAAAATCCCCCAAGTCAAAATTTCCCAATGCAATGTTCATAATTTCATATATATACATATATATGAGCAAATAGCATATCAATTGACATAAAAGTTTTTCTGTTTTCTTCAAGTTTAAAAAGTTTACTTATTATCACCAGATTCTTCAAAAACACAGAACCAATTTCATAGTTTCCCTTCATATTTAAGAAATTAAATTTACGTCGTGCATACCAACTTCACAAAAAACATACTAAACAGGAAAAAAAAATACACTAGTTTTGCCATTTTGAAATCGCCATTTAGAAACATGATTTAATTAGATAATTACGATCAATGGAAAGTGTTTGATATTTTCACCAGGATTCGAAACCAATCCATTCACCGGCGACTTAGGCGTTAACCTATGAACAACATGATTGAAGCGTTAAAACTCCATGTAGAAAATTTAACGATTAATTTACAATTTTATCTCGTAAAATTTTTTATTATATTTGGTTTTGTTAATTTTTTACATTTTATATTTTTTATATATTTAAAAATTATATTTTTTATAACTTATATTTTTTTATAACTTTTATTTTTTATTAATTTTTATTTTTTTATAATTTTTATTTTTTTATAATTTTTTTTTTTTATAATTTTTTCTTTTTTATAATTCCTAATTTTTTATAATTTTTATTTTTTTTTTTTTAATTTTTATTCTTTTATAAATTTTTATTTTTTTATAAATTTTATTTTTTTAAAAACTTATTTTTTTATAACTTTTAATTTTTTTATAATTTTAATTTTTTAAAAATTTTATATTCTGCTACGTAATCTCAGTTAATCATTATTTTTATTTTTTTTATAATTTTTATATTCTGCAATGGAATCTCAGTTATTCATAATTTTCATTATAATTTACATTTTTTATAATTATTATTAAAATGTTTATTTTTATTTATATTTTTTATTATTTATAATTTTTAATAATTTTATGTCATTTTTTTTAATCAAGTTTTATACGGGTATTCACAAAACGTAATAAATGTAAGAAAAACTTAATAAATGTCAAATAATTTTTTTTAAGGCTTCATTAATAATTGTTAATACTGCCGTTATTTTTATTTTTCGTTCTTTTTTTACTTTTTGGGATTTTTTTTATTTTACTTAAATATTTTTCCAGTTTTCGATTCTTTTATTTTATATCTGTATATTTTTTACGATTTTTTATTTTTTATTTTATTTTTTTATTTTACTATTTTATTTTTTTTATTGTACTTTTTTTTTTATTTTATTTTTTTTTATTTTTTTTTTTTTTATTTGATTTTTTTTATTTTATTTTTTTTTATTTTATTTGATTTTTTTTATTTTATTTTTTTTTATTTTATTTATTTTTTATTCAATTTTTTTATTTTATTTTTTTATTTAATTTTTTTATTTTATTTTTTATTTATTTTATTTTATTTTTTTTTTATTTTTTTATTTTATTTTATTTAATTTTTTATTTTATTTTTTATTTTAATGTTTTTATTTTATTTCATTTTTTTATTTTATTTTATTTTTATATTTTATTTCATTTTTTTTATTTCATTTTTTTTATTTCATTTTTTTTATTTCATTTTTTTTATTTTAATTTTATTTTTTTATTTTATTTTATTTTTTTACTTTATTTTTTTTTATTTTATTTTATTTTTTTACTCTATTTTTTTTTATTTTATTTTTTTATTTTTCATTTTATTTTTTTATTTTTCATTTTATTTTTTTATTTTTCATTTTATTTTTTTATTTTTCATTTTATTTTATTTTCTTATTTTATTGCATTGCTATTTTATTTTTTTATTTTATTGTATTTCTATTTTATTTTTCTATTTTATTGTGTTCCTATTTTGTTTTATTTTTTTTTTTAATTTTATTCTTTTCCTTTTTTATTTTATTTTTTTTTTTAATTTTATTGTATTCCTATTTTATTTTATTTTTATAAATTTTTTTATTTTTTTTTTCAATTTATTTTTGTAATTTTATTTTTTATCTTGTTTTTTATTATAAAGCTTGGTGTTTAATATCGGCTATAGGCCATGGGAAAAAACAAAGTTTTTGGCTCTATTTGTTTTTTGGTTTCTTTGTCTTGTTTCATTTCAAATATTTGATCTTCGAAGTCATCAAAACCATTTTCGACCCAACATTTATTTCTTTTATTTTTTTTTATTTCATTTTATTGGTTTCGTTTTATTTTTTTAATTTTAGTTTTTTCATTTTCATTTTATTCATTTATTTTTTTTTATTGTATTTATTTTTTAATTTTATTTATTTTTTTATTTTATTTATTTTTTTATTTTATTTATTTTATTTATTTTTTTATTTTTTTATTTTATTTATTTTTTTATATTTATTTTTTTATTTTATTTATTTTTTTATTTTATTTATTTTTTTATTTTTTATCTCATTTTTTATTGCATTGATTTTTATTTCATTTTATAATTTGCTTGATTTTTAATTCCTTATTTTCTATTTTCTATTTTTTATGTTTTATTTTATTGTTTTTTTTGTTTGTCACTCTTTTTTTCTATATTCTATTTTATTTTTTACCCAATTTTTTATTTGTTTTATTTAATTTTTTATTTTATTTCATTTCTACTTTATTTTATTTTAATTCCTATTTTGGTTTTTATATTATTTTATTATATTATTTTTTATTTTAATTTTATTTTTTATTTTATTTTTATTTTTTATTTTATTTTATTTTTTATTTTATTTTTTATTTTATTTTTTATTTTATTTTTATTTTTTACTTTTTATTTTATTTTTATTTTTTACTTTTTATTCAATTTTATATTTTATTTTAGTTTATTTGCTGTACTATTTTTTATATTTTATTCTATTTTTTTTTTATTTTAATTTAATCAAATTTTTAATTTTATTTTTTTTTATTTTATCTTTTATTTCATCTTTTATTTCATCTTTTATTTTATCTTTTATTTCATCTTTTATTTTATCTTTTATTTCTTTCATCTTTTTTTATTATTTATTTTTATTTACTATTTATTTTTATTTATTATTTATTTTTATTTACTATTTATTTTTATTTATTATTTATTTTTATTTATTATTTATTTTTATTTACTATTTATTTTTATTTATTATTTATTTTTATTTATTATTTTCTAAAATCTTTACTGTTTTCGTTTTTATTTGTTTTCTAAATTTTTACTTAATTTTTTTTTGCTTTATTTTTTATTTAATTTTTATATATTTTTCCTTTATTTTTTATTTAATTTTTATATATTTTTCCTTTATTTTTTATTTAATTTTTATATATTTTTCCTTTATTTTTTATTTAATTTTTATATATTTTTCCTTTATTTTTTATTTAATTTTTATATATTTTTCCTTTATTTTTTATTTAATTTTTATATATTTTTCCTTTATTTTTTATTTAATTTTTATATATTTTTCCTTTATTTTTTATATATTTTTCCTTTATTTTTTATTTAATTTTTATATATTTTTCCTTTATTTTTTATTTAATTTTTATATATTTTTCCTTTATTTTTTATTTAATTTTTATATATTTTTCCTTTATTTTTTATTTAATTTTTATATATTTTTCCTTTATTATTTATTTTTTTTCTTGTAATCTTTTATTGATTTTTATTTATTTTTTATATATTTTTTCTTTACTTTTCATTTATTTTTTTCTTAATTTATATTACATTTTTTTTGATTTTTTTTTCACTTATTTTATTTACATGTTTATCTACTCTTTACTTTATTTATTTTTTTTATTTATTTATATATGTGTATATTTCCTATTTATTTTTTATTTTATTTTTTTTTATTTTTTTTATTTTATTTTTTTTTTTATTCTATTTTTTATTAATTTTTTTATTTTATTTTTTATTTATTTTTTTATTTATTTTTTTATTTTATTTTTTATTTATTTTTTTATTTTATTTTTTATTTATTTTTTTATTTTATTTTTTACAATTTTTTAATTTAATTAATTTTTTTTAATATTTTTTTTGTGTTAATTTTAATTTTTTATTTTATTTTAATTTTTAATTAATTTTTAATTAATTTTTTTATTCTAATTTTTATTTATTTTATTATTTTTTTTTTTATTTCTCTTTTTATATAGTTGTTTCTTTTTTTTATATATTTAGTTTTTTTTTTGTTTATTTCTTTCTTTTTATTAATATGTTTATGTATTTCTTTATATTTCTTATTTGTTTTTATTTATATTTTTTATTAATTTGTTATTTATTTATTTATTTTATTTATTTATTTATTTATTTATTTATTTATTTCTTTTTTTAATTTTGTGTTTATTTCTTTTTATTAATTTTTTATTTATTTCTTTTTATTAATTTTTATGTATTTTTTAATTTAATTTTTATTTATTTTTATACATTTTTTACTTAATTTTTATTTATTTTTTATACATTTTTTTATTTATTTTTTATACTTTTTTTTATTTATTTTTATATATTGTTTTATTTATTTTTATATATATTTTTATATATTTTTTATACATTTTTTATTTATTTGTTATATATATTTTTATATATTTTTTTATGTTTTTTATTTATTTTTTACATATTTTTTTTTATTTATTTTCTTTACTTTATTTTTATAAATTAAAAAAATATTTATTTTGTTTTAATTTTCCATGTATTCATTTTCTATTTATTAATTATGTTTTATTTATTTTTTCCGTTTTTTTTTATTTAATTTTTTTATTAAAAAACGAATATATGGCCATATATATGCCATAGAAATGGATAAAGGAAACGGCGATTAATATAACCATAATATAATCAGAAGTTTTGAATAACTTTAATCAGAAATTTTGAAAAACATTGTGTGTAAATCTATTTTTCAATAGATAAGAGTTGACTTACGACATACGTCTTAATATTCCGGCACCTGGAGACAGGAATACTAAGACGAATGGCGTTAGTGCCACAAAGGGATCCACCTCGAAGTAATTTGAGAGGGGCGGGTTTTAGCCGGTACAGACCGAGTACGGCATACGACTAGAGGCGACGGCTATCGTTAGATGCGTAGTGCATTTTATGCAAAAAAAAAAACGAAGAGATAATAACAATGTCCTTATAAAAAAAGGCAATGTTTTCCATGTTTAGTTTTGTTTATGCCAGTTGTATAGATATTAACAACAACGCTTTTCAGACTAGAACATTTATAAATATACCACAAATATTTTGGCTGCAACGCAATCGCACCATTTACAGTAATAATAATTTCAACTTAGCCCCAATGAATCATAAAATGCAACTACGTTATAGGTAAATGCATGTCAACTTTCATAGAATCAAACAAAATATGCCAACAAACTGATTGTGTTGTAGTTAGAGAACATGACATCAGATGTTGCAAACTGTACATATAGCAAAAAAATATAGCAGTGACGACGTTGTTATCGATCGATCAATTTAATGCTTATTGTTCAATATCCCCCCAATTATTCAGATAATGTTTGAATATTTTAAATTGCATTCAATAAAGAGATTTCAGTTTCAGGTATATTTTTCTTCCCCGCTCATCACCCAACGAGAAACCATCCAACCAACCAACCCACCGGTCGCAATTCCCATAGAATTTCAATTCAACATTTTGAAGAGTCAAATAATTTCAAGCAACTACTCAGCCATCAGTAATCTGATGTGGTAAGTTTTGTTAGTAAAATACAAATTTCCGTTCAAGTACAATAGAAGAATGTCTTCAAATGCCTGCATTAGATTCGACGTTCATCGCACGCAAGCAGCATTTGTTATGCGCGCTACCATTGAAACACTAAAACATTGTGTCAATATATGAACATTGTCATCAACCACAAAATAGATGTAAGCATTGCTCCAAGTCATAAAATCAGCGGTGTGCAGTAGGCTTTGCCATTAGCAAAATATAGAGGCAATACCTCTGCGGTCCTTGAATTTATGTTCGGAAAATGTACAACTATATTCTCCTGCACATTTGGCCACAATGGTAAAAAGAATATGGAACGACGTTAGTTCATATCACAATGTTGCAGTGTACAATTCATGGGAAACAGAAATGAGACAACACATAAATGCTGATTGGGGGCGAGAGAGCGTCAAAAGAGCGCTTTTTGACAACGAGGAGAGGAGTAAATTTAATTGAGACTATCAAAATTTGGTTTATTTTCTACAATAAACAACTTGTTTATTATAATTAACATTAGATGCTTAAATTTGATAAAACGCAGATTTTTTTTCTATATTAAACAATGGACAATTGCTTGTTTGTTTCTCAAGTTGTTTTGAACCATACAATTTTGTGTGTTTTCTCTATGTTAAAATTAAAAATAAACAACTATTTCTGTGTGACACATTAGTCTTAAACAATTGCTAAATATAATCACAAATGAAAAATATTTACAAAAAAAATAAGAAACTATGAGTTAAACATAAATAATAATGGTTACTATTTGTTCAAAGTTAAATTCTTTAGGGACATAAAAAGGGGAAGGTCCGATCCCGGAAGTCTTCGGGGAGAAAATTTAGTTGAGATGTATTTTATAAAAATGTTTGCGATCAGTTTAAGATTGATCGGAAATACTGTTCATTTTCTTTCGTTCAAATCAGTTAAAGAAATGTATTCAGAAAAAAGGTGTTCACAGCAAAGCAATTCCAACTGTGGCAACACAGCTGCAGCTACATGACATTGATTGAAATTATCGAAGAGTCGAGGAGAGTGAGTTATTTTGTTCAATATGAATTTCCTTAGATTTGGAACTGAATTTAATTTTGGGTTATTGATTGTAAACGCAATGCTCTATTGTCTTCGCCTTTTGAACATATTGAAAAATGAACGTACCTGGGGATTATTTGGCCCATTGGGACCGTTAGCGCCGCTAGGGCCGCTGGGGCCATTGGGACCATTGGGGCCGTTACCGCCACCATTGTTATTGCCTGCCAAATACAAATGAAAAAATATGTTATGCGATTGTTTAAAGATATGAAATACAAAGGAGAAAAAAAAAATGACCACCTACCTCTGAAATCAAATGGATTTGGATTGTTTCCAAAGCCATCAAAGTTATTGCAGTTGCCACTGAAACCGCCCTCTTGCTGGTCCAGCAATGAGTTCAATTGCTGGGCTTGCATGAACAATGTGTTTTCTTGTTGGCGGCGACGCATCTCTTCTTCTTGGCGCATCATGCGCGACTGCATTTCAGTTTGTTGACGGCGCACTTGTTCCTCGTCGCGCTTGCGCATTTCTTCAGCTTGCTTTTCACGCATTTCCCATTCCATCTTCTTGCGCTCATTGTCGGATTCACGCTTGCGCAATTCTAGGAAATATTTTTAACAAAAATAAACATAAAGATAAAGAGAGTAATGCTAGGCCCGACCCCCCAATGGTCCACAGAGGCTAATAAAACTTGAGAGGCTCAATTCAACGTTTAGAGAAAAGATTCGTTACCAAATTACATATCGCAATACGTATGTTGTGCTCTTGTTAACTTACCTTGTCTGAGAAGTTCTGTTTCATGCTCATATCTTGCATATTCCATTTGAGCTTCCAATTTCTCCTCTTCCATTTTCAATTCACGTTTCAAGGCTTCTTGCTTGCTCTTGTACAATTCATGCAATTGCTTCCACCTGGTGCCGTATTCATGCTCAAAGCTACCACGTTCGGCAAAGCGGGGGCCAATTCCGCGCTCATGATTGAACTCGGCCAATTTTTTGTTCAATGATTTGTCTGGCAGGCCATCGTTGTCATCATTGAGTTCGAATGGCTCTACAACGCATGGTCGCAGAGAAGCGGTTAAAAAGTAGCACTTCTCATTGCAATAACGCAAGCAAATATTTGCCGAAGATTTCTTTGCGAACTCAACAATGCCTTCACCAGTGGACTTGCCACGATCATCGACATTGACCAATGCTCTTTCTACGGGCCCGAATATTTCGAAGGCTCTGTAAAGCAATTCATTGGAAACAAATGGTGTCAAATTGGCAACACGCAAAATGGTGGCATTTGGAGCAAACCGAACACGCAAAACGCGGCCTTTACGATTCGAGCCATCAAGTTCCCTCTTGGCACGCTCAGCATTTGCGTGAAAGTCCATTTTAAGGAATGCAAAGTTCTTTTCCGAATTGCAGAATACTTCAGCGATTTCGCCAAATGGCTTGAAGAGTTCACGTAGCTCTTCCTCGCTAACTTCGCCCGTCAAGTTGCCAACATAGAGACGATTGCGCCCAGAGAACTTGCTTTCTTCGGCCGTTTGGATTGGCTCCATCTCGTGTGTGGGTCCACAAATTGAGCGTAAACGTTGGTTAACGAAGAAATCGTCATTGCGATTACCGCGGGGTCCATCGCCACCACCGCCGCCGCCACCTCCTCTTTGATTGCCACCGTCACGATTGTCACGATTGCCAAAGTTGCGATCACGTTTTTGTCCACGATCTCGGTTTCCTCCTCTTCCCATCATTCCGTCACCACCAAAGCCACCACCACCAAAGCCGCCGCCGCCGCCACCACCCTGTTGGCGATTCATGTTTTGATTTTGCTGGA
The DNA here is from genome assembly GCF_963082655.1 of Stomoxys calcitrans. Taxonomy (NCBI): domain Eukaryota; kingdom Metazoa; phylum Arthropoda; class Insecta; order Diptera; family Muscidae; genus Stomoxys; species Stomoxys calcitrans. Next base: position 44,015,660 of record NC_081555.1, on the reverse strand, counting down.
ACTGCTGCTGCATCTGATTTTGTTGTTGATTTTGCTGATTTTGTTGTTGATTTTGCTGATTTTGTTGGTTCTGTTGATTCTGTTGGTTTTGTTGGTTATGTTGATTCTGTTGGTTTTGCTGATTTGGCTTCTGTTGTTGATTCTGGTTTTGCTGATTCTGATTCTGATTTTGTTGGTTCTGATTTTGTTGATTCTGGTTCTGTTGATTTTGCTGCTGTGCTGGAGCATTGTTAGCAGCTGGTTTTGTATCGGCTGCTGGTTTCTCATCCTTAGCAGCGGGCGTAGCAGCCTGTGCTTGAGCGGGCTTTTGCTGCTGCTGCTGTTGTTGTTGTTGATTGTTCTTAAGTCATTTAATAACAAAATTGTTGACATTAATTAAGAATATCAAACAAGTAATCGTTGGCAGTGGAAACTACCAACTGAACTAATTTAGACAAAATTAATTTTCAACTTATTATTCGCCCTCGCTTAAAAAAATGTATGTATGAGTTAGAACTGCCAATTGTGCTACAAGAAAGTTTAAGATATCCGATAATGAGATTATCCAAATCTCGCAGATAGGTGGCAAACATCGACCAGAGATGTCAGGGTAAACAGTTGACAAGTGAAAGCGGTTGGAAACCATCCGCCGCCATAAGACCTGAAGAACTTAGACCCATCGCATCAATGTTCATTGCTATCACCCACGGCACTATAGGGGAAAAGTACCTCCAGCTACAGACAAGCCTCATCTAGAATTGAAGAGGTCTACTAGTCTCATCTAGACTTGAAGAGGTCTACTGGCCTCATCTAGACATGAAGAGGTCTACTGGCCTCATCTAGACTTGAAGAGGTCTACTGGCCTCATCAAGAATTGAAGAGGTCCACTGCTTTGCTGTCATTGGCTAGAACAGACTTCTCAGTCATTGTGTCCGTCATGAGAGGTCACTGTCTAATCGGAAAACATGTGACAGATTGAAGGTTACCAGCAACGACTTTTGCCGAGGCTGTAGGGACATTGAAGGAGAAGAGACTATAGAACACTTTCTGTGTGTGTGTCCCGCAGCAGAGCAGTTAGAAGGAGATCCACTTTAGATTCTCATTTCTTTGAGAACCTGTCTGATTTAGCGGATGTGAACATTCGCAAGTTACTGGGCTTTTTAAAGCGATCTGGATGGTTCAACGGTAGGAACTAGATGGCATCTTCCTTCTTCTATCCTGAGTCTGATGTCAGATTGCCACTTAAAACTAACCTAACCTACAGACAAGCTGGTTCTTCGAGATAAGGTTGAAATAATCAAGATTAATGTGTTATTTTGTGGTTTTATACAGTTGTGTCAGTGGAATGTCAACCCCCGGTGGTGGGGTGATCTAGACATTTAAATTGGTCTTTTCAAATTTGTATTCTTTTCTCGTTATGAAAACATTTTACAACACAGCAGTTTGTTTGGTAAAATAAAAACTATCGTTGCTGCTTGTGCCTAGTGCCCTTATCGCAATACAGCAAAACCAAGTTAAAGCACGTTTTAGCTACGGGATGCATATTACTTGCACTCAAAATTCAAAAGAACGAGGGCTATGTTTCGAGCAAGGCGGATACTTAACGGAAAGAATGGCCATGTGGCAATATCTGGACACGGATGACACTTCCGCATGTACCTACACAGAATGGGAAATGCAGCTCACCATTCTGGTGGATGATGCAGAGCACATGGTCTTCCCCTGCCACCAATGGTGCGACAGCCGCCCTGGACAAAATAGCAGATCGGTGAAATAAGAGTGGGGAAGAAAGAGACCTTGCCGCGAGTTCAATGATGTAGACACTACTATATGGAGAGAGCTTAAACTTAAATCGGACTGCACTCATTGATAGATGAGAAGTTTGCCCCTGTTCCTTAGTGGAATGTTCATGGGCAAAATTTGTAATATGGATAGGGCCCCTAGACACAGAACTACTGAGACGCATAGCGTAAGTGCCACCTGGGGATCCACCTCGATGTAATGCGATAGCGGTGACAATGTGGTTTACATATCCCAAGATATAAGGTGGTTTTTAGAGTTGGGTAGTTCCGGATGGTACTAGTTCATTGGAACTTATCCAAGTATGCAACTGCTGGAACTCATCTCTTAGTTCCATAGTTCCTTTTTTTACATTTACACTTTTCTGTTGCTCCTCTTTGTTAATTTTTAAACCAGCTGATTGACATGTCATATTTTAAGCTTCATACAACAACTAAATAAAGGCGTCAACTTTTTTAATGGACAACAACTGTGCACGTTGTGATTTAGGTGAAAGGAGAATAAATTGTTTGTGGCAACCACATGAAATGAATGTGATGGCACAAATATAGAAATTTTTTTTATTGTCAACAAATCGAAATTGTTTTGATGCGCTTCGATTCGTGCTTTTTATGCAGCATCGAGACTCAATGCATGTTTAAAACAAAGTACAAAAAATGAATTTTAAAATCAATTACGGAATCAGTCGGAATATTTGTATCCATATGTACGATTAAAAACATTTTATTTCATTTTAAGGTTCAAAACTTTTTTTTTTTTGTTTTGTATGAAGGAATCTAAAAAGGGGATCGCAAATGAAAAATGATCTATGGAACTAAGAAAAGGAACTGGTTCCTTTTGTGGAACCTAACTAAAAGGAGCGATCAATAAAAGGAACTAAAATGCCCACCTCTAGTGGTTTTTAGCCGCTAGAGACTGAGCTCGGCATACGGCGAGAGGTGACGGCCATCGTTACATGCTTAATGCATTTTCCCACCTTAAGGGTTGCTATTCTATTCGGCTTTTCAAGCGAACACATGTCAAACTCTATATAAAAAGAACGTATAAGCTAAAAACATGGGAAATATATGCATTTTTTACGCTAATGGCTTAAAATGAGCACTTAGAAACAATTAATCCTAGTGTAATATGAAAAAAATATATAAAATTATATTTTGTTAAAGTTTTTTGCAACTACTCCGTAAGATGAACAGAATATTCAGCTTTAGACTGGTCCTATATTCGCTTTTCGCTTATTTTAATTCCATCACTACTTATGACAAAATTTAAATAAAATCGTTATATTATCAGTGTTATTTGTGTAGTGTTTCAAATATATAATCGCGAAAACAAGGGTGTTCAACGATGAAACGAAAATGTATCCTACATTAAATAGTTTCAAAAGTAAGGTATCAAGGGTTTGCTTTAACCATAAATTAGTTTTTAATTTGACATTGATGATGATAATATTTTAATTATGCTATATTATGTTTTTATTTTGACATTGATGATGATGATGAAACAACATTTCAATACATATTCACTTTTCACAAAATTTTAATTGGAACTTTTCCAATCTGGCAGACATACTATACGAATAACGCATTTTCTATTCTCTTCCCCCCCACACAACGTCTCTTCATAGATTGATTTTGCTAATATTGGGCGGGTTATTAAAAAAAAAATAAAAACGAGTGGGGCATATTTGAGTTTGTTTTGTTGTTGTTTTAGTCTAAATTAGACTAATAAATATCAAAGAATAGCAGCAAAATAAATATTTAAATGTTAAAGTTTCTCTGATGGTGCATACACACACACATTTTATTATTAAAATAAAATGTGCTGCAGAGTGGCTTTCCAAATACAACCCTGTGCAAAACAGTTCATGTCGTTGGCAACTACGTTACAAAAAAGAAATCACACCGGTGTCAAGTAGAAGGGGAGGAAATGACAAGGGCAAAAGCAGCCATTTTGTGTTATACATACATTTTCACCGAGTTCATTCAACATTTTTCAAGCGTAAAAAAATCTTAAATTTTTCTAATGATTTAACTAATTTCTCATCATTTGAATGTTAAAATATCAATAGATCTGCATCATTCATCAATTTTATGTAAACAAATATTGTAACTTACCTGATTTTGGAAATTTCCACGGTTGACGTTTTGGTTTTGATTGCCACCTCCACGATTTTTCCTGTTTCCAAAGCCTTGATTATTATTATTATTCTTGTTGCCAAAACCTTTATTCTGATTTTGATTCTGCTGATTATTCTGAGCTGGACCACCTTGGTTAAAACGTGGCTTTTTCTCGGCGGGGCCTTCCATTCCTTTATCCGAATTCTTATCTCCTACTTGATTTTTCTGCGGTCTTTGGGGCAAAGGGCCACCTCCATTTACTGCAGCTTTAGTATTCATCACTTTTCACAAATTTCTTTTTTTCACTTTTTCACTGTTTTATTAGCGTTTGTTGTATTATTGTACTACTGTAACAAGAAAAAATCAATTTTAGAAATTAAAAAAGTACAGTATACTTCACCCCACCCCCTCCTCCAAACCACATTAACGGACGAACGAACGGACTCACCTTGCTACCTCACCAAAATTTGAAAATGAAATGAAAGAGATAAATTGCTGATACACAGCTAGACAGTTCGTTTGCGGAAGTTGTTTGTGTGTGTGTTCTCGACGAAAGTAGAATGGAGGAACCTGAAAATGAACGAAATATTAACGATGCTTCGAAATGGCTGGCGTTTTGGCGTATATGTTGACGTATTTTTTCACACAACGTACACACGCATGCATGGTACAATTAAGTGGTAGGCTTAACCAGCTTAACATATAAAGTAGAGTATTCTGTTCAGCTTTTAAGTGTAATACTGTCAAACTCCATAAAAAATAACCTCGGCGAAACGTTGGCCAAAAATAGTGGGAAAAGTAGTACTCTGCCTATCGTGAGGAAAATTACAAAAAAGCAAAGTGGCAACACTTGAAATCTTTGACGGCATCATTTTTGTTATGGATTTCATTGGTTATTTTTTCTTTAATTTAATTTAAAATTTTCGCAACAATGCCAAAAGCAGAATAGAATACCAACCGTAAAGCTGAGTATTCTGTCCAGAATTTCAGGAGGAAAGCTATCAAGCTCCATAAAGAAACGCCAGCGAAACTTTGGCTAAAAATAGGCGGAAAAGTAGTTCCCTGCTTAAAGCGAGGAAAATGGCAAAGAAAAAACTATTATAATGGTAACACTCGAAACTATTGCCGTCATCATTGTTGCTTGTTTTATTGGTTTCAGTGGTTCGCTTTTCTTTATTTATTTGAGAAAAAATATATAAAATAGAGAAAACCATAGGTGCAGAAAAAGAAACGTATTTTGGTAGAAAACAAAAACATTTGATTTATTTAAAATTTCGCTCGCAAAACAATTAAAAACAGAATAGAATACCAACCCCAAGCTAAAACCATGCGAAATAAATCAATGCCTTTTTTGCGCTAATGGCTTAAACGAAGCACTTAAAAACAATTAATCCTAGAGCAATACGAATGTAAGATTGAGCTGGTAAAACAAATTTCATGTAATTATGTTCAAAAATTATGAAATTTTTTTTAAAGTTTTTCACAACTATTGCGAAAGCTGAACAGAATACTCTGCGTAAAGTCTAGTACTAACTTCGACTTTTCACCAGAACAACTGTTAAAACAAATTATAAAAAAAATTGTGACGAAGAAAATGCGAACACATTCCGTTGTAGTGGTATTGAGTTCTATAAGCAAATAGTTGTTGTTGTTGTTGTAGCAGTGAGTTATACACTGAGACGGCAGCCCTTGCCGATGAAGAAGTCCATCGGGTCAATCCGGTACGTACAACCGGCTGCCATGGGATTGCTAAGCAAATAGTAGCGACATGTTGCTGCTCTAATACAAATTTTGCTTCAATTAATTGCCAATGTAATTAAATGTTGTCTTTGTTTTGTGTTGTTTCGCTACTAATTTACGGATAGAACACCACTTTTGGTTTTTTGTGTGCCATATGCGCCAAAACTCGTTGACAGATAGTGCACTTCGCGAGAAAAAATTATATTGGGCTGTTTACGGTACACTACCTGGTAATTATGTCATGATTATGTGTGTATGTGATGCATACACCTTTGTTTCCACCAATATACGAGAAAGAAGATGACAACAAAGAGAATGCAAACAGAAATCTGGCATCTTAATACCGTCAAACCTGGCCGACTCTTAACAGCTGTTCGCTTGAGACCATCTTGTTAAATCCCCCTTGTGCTTGTACATGCAATTAACGATTTGTAAGCCGGCTTTCGACCAATCGATATAAAGAAAAAGTCGATTATTCCATTTAACCACTAGGAGTCGACTTCGACTTCTCGATACAAAAAGTCGATTAATCGATAAGTGAAAAGTCGACTTTTAGATCCCTACCTTGCAGAATACCAGAATACGAACAGGAAAAAATTACTGGAAATTTTAATGTGTTAAAAGAAGAAAACATAAAATATAATGAAGACGATTTAACGAAACGAAAAAATGAATATCAAGAGCATGAGCAATCGGTGTAACGTAAAATCAAAGTAACCAGCTAAAAAAAAGACATACTTAAGACTTCGAGTGTACATAAATCGTGAATCGGAAATATAATGAAAATTCTTTAAACGATGGTTAAGGTGGGATAAGCATCAAAAGTGGTTCTCAGTTTTTGAGTTTTGTGCGATAACCAGGTGGCTAAGGTTCCGCAGAGTACATAAAGGATACACTTCTACGATGTTTTCCGTTCAATACGGGAGTGTTGGTGGGGGGACCATGATGGGTGATTCTGATGGCTACGACTTCTCGAAGAGTGAGAATGCTGCTAGATGGAAAGGCTTGTTTATGCCGTCTTTGAAAAAGGTTTTAGAGCAAGTTCATCCTCGTCTTACGGCTAAAGAAGAGGCGTTGTTGTTTGTGGAAACGTTGTGTTTGCGAATTTTGGCTGTGCTTTGCGCAAAGCCTCTGCCCCACACCGTTCAAGACATCGAAGACAAAGTTCGAAAGTATTTCCCGTCGCCAATCGACTGCTGGGCATTGAATGAAGCTAAAGAAACGCTGCTGTGCAAAAAGCGCCGATCAGTCTTGCCCACAGAACGGGTGCACACATTGCTGCAAAAGGATGTTTTGCAGTGCAAAATGGATAGTTCGGTGACAGTTTTTCTGGTTGCCGTATTGGAATACATTTCTGCGGATATTCTGAAATTAGCTGGTAATTATGTTAGAAAAATTAAACACTATCAAATATCGAAGGCGGACATAGAAGTTGCAATGTGCGCCGACAAGGTCCTCATGGACATGTTCTATCAGTCGGACATGAAATCGAATGTTCTGCCTAGTCCTTTGCCGACGCTGCCGGTCCAGCGTGCCAGCACAACGTACGAGGAAATTGTTAAAGATTTGATAAACGACGAAAAACAATATCAACGCGACTTACACATGATCATTCGTGTATTTCGAGAGGAGCTAAGTAAAATTGTAAGAAACCCTAAGGAGCTTGAGCAAATCTTCTCCAATATAATGGACATCTACGAAGTGGCAGTAACACTGTTGAGCTCACTGGAAGATGTCGTTGAAATGTCACAAGAGCAAAATGCCCCTTGTGTTGGTAGCTGTTTCGAGGAATTGGCTGAAGCTGAAGAATTCGACGTTTATACAAAGTACGCACAAGAAGTGACGTCGCAGGCATCAACCGATGCCTTGACCGCATTGCTTGCACGGCCAGATGCAATGTCTCTGATGTCTGCAGGCCATGGCTTTCGGGACGCCGTAAAATACTACTTACCAAAATTGCTGTTGGTACCCATATGGCATGCATTCATGTATTTCGACTATATAAAAATCCTAATGAAATACAGTCCGTCACAGGATGACATTGAAAGCTTCGAGCAAGTGCAAGGTCTACTGCGTCCCCTAAGAAACGACCTTGAGAATATTGTTGCTACGTTACCAAAGGAATCTTGCGTTGCCATGAGCAGCCGAGCCCGCCGTCAACTAGCCATCGATCGAACTAGGGAACTGCAGAATACGGTCGAACACTGGGACAAGGATGTGGGACAGAACTGCAATGAGTTTATACGGGAAGATGTATTGGGCAAGCTTGGCTCTGGAAAAAGAATTGCGGAACGCAAGGCATACCTCTTCGATGGTTTGATGCTGCTCTGTAAGCCCAATACGAAACGCCAGGCTTTGTCGACAAACGCCCAAGTCTACGAGTATCGCTTGAAAGAGAAATTCTACATGAGGCGGGTGGAAATAAATGACCGCCCTGACACCGATGAACTCAAACACTCCTTCGAGGTGGCACCACGAATACAGGCACCCGTTACCCTCGCCGCCAAAAGTGGCCCCCACAAGAATGACTGGATGGCCGATCTTATTATGGTGAATACGAAGTCTATGCTGGACAGAATTTTGGATAGCATACTGCTTGACATCGAGAAGAAACATCCATTACGCATGCCCAGTACAGATCTATACAAGTTTGCCGAACCGGACAGTCCCAACAACATTGTGCTTGAAGAAAGAGAGAGTGCCGGAGTACCTCTCATAAAAGGCGCCACTCTGTGTAAGCTTATTGAGAGGCTGACTTATCACATCTACGCCGATCCCATGTTTGTGCGAACCTTTCTCACAACATATCGATACTTCTGTACGCCACAAAACCTTTTGTCACTTTTAGTTGACCGCTTCAATATACCAGATCCCAGTCTGGTGTACACCGACCAACACAATAACGACAAGGAAAGCACGCACTGCGAATCTGACAAATTGCACAAAAACTCCCAAAGAGAAGATTGGAAGCGATACCGCAAGGAATATGTGCAGCCGGTGCAATTTAGAGTGCTAAATGTTTTGAGACACTGGGTTGATCACCATTTCTACGATTTCGAGAAGGATCCTCCGTTGCTGGAGAGACTGCTGTATTTCCTAGAAGGTGTCAATGGCAAATCCATGAGAAAATGGGTGGACTCAGTGCTAAAAATAGTACAAAGAAAGAGCGAACAAGAGAAATGTCAAAAACAGATCACTTTCGCATATGGGCATAATCCGCCGCCAATAGAACATCACCTGAATGTACCCGATTCGGACATAACATTGCTGACTCTACATCCCTTGGAGCTGGCAAGGCAGTTGACCCTCTTGGAGTTTGAATTGTATAAAAATGTGAAGCCATCGGAGTTGGTGGGTTCGCCCTGGACAAAAAAGGACAAGGAGCAAAAAAGCCCAAATCTGCTTAAAATCATGAAACACACAACAAATGTGACGCGCTGGATAGAGAAAACTATTATTGAAGCCGAAAACTACGAAGAGCGAGTAGCTATGGTAACGCGAGCCATCGAAGTGATGATGGCAATGCTAGAGCTTAACAATTTCAACGGAATATTGTCCATTAGCGCTGCGATGGGCAGTGCATCGGTGTATCGTCTGAAATTAACATTCCAAGGTCTGCCAGCACGCTACGAGAAATTTCTGGAGGAATGCCGCGAGCTAAACGATGGACATCTAAAGAAATATCAAGAGCGCTTGCGTTCCATCAATCCTCCGTGTGTGCCGTTTTTTGGTCGCTATTTAACAAATATACTGCACTTGGAAGAAGGCAACCCCGACTTCCTTCCAAACACCGACCTTATTAATTTCTCGAAGCGACGAAAGGTTTCCGAAATTATTGGTGAAATTCAACAGTATCAAAATCAGCCATACTGTCTAATGCCGGATGCTAAAATAAGAAAATTCCTGGAAAATTTGGACCCTTTCGAGGGCATGACGGATACCGAAATATCAAATTTTTTGTACAATGAAAGTCTTCGCATTGAGCCCAGGGGGTGTAAGCAACCTCCCAAATTTCCCAGGAAGTGGGCGTCTGTAACACTGAAATCACCGGGTATTAAGCCTCGCCGACAAAATATTAACAACAGCAGCAGTACGAGCAACAGTTTAGCCTCCACAAACAATGGTGCTGTCAGCACCGTCCCTAGTACGGCCCAAACACTGGTGGCCACACGGTCCCACTCGTTTACACCAATGACGAGTGAAACAAACGCTGATTGTGAGCAGTGTTCGCCGAGTAATAGTACCAGCTTCAATGCAAATGCAAATGCGAATGCGCAAACAGCCAGCAGTACCAACAGCCAGGCATTCTCCGTATTTGCCAACGTCAACATACCAAAACGCAATGGGTCTAAAAGCATCTCAACCACTGCAACAATGGCTGATTTGCAGGATGCAAACGCATTAGTAGCACAGTCAGCAATGAAGCGAACCGAAGACGAGTTTGGCGAAGCACCTTTTTTGCCCAAAAAGGGAGCAGCGGCATGTGTGCCACCATTTACGGCATCTTTGGCGGATGAGAGTGCTTTGCCAATTTTTGAACTGGCTGCTACAGGGCCAGACGATTCTATTGCAGCAGCACAAGCAACTCAATTAACATCTAATCGGATTTCTTGGGATACTCAGGCGGTATTCGATAGTGATTCGCTAATATCCCCCTTGCCAAAAGTAGTGGTTAGTCCACTGCGCGGTTTAAGTCACACAAGCAATCTACCTCCATTCCACCCTGCAGCTTCAATGCAGAATTCTGATGGCACAACAACAACAACAAACACAACCACAAGTTATTTCAGTTCCGCCGAGAACGCTGTGGCGATTACAGCAAGTCCCAAATCGCAGAGTTCGGAGTTGGATTTCTGTAGCGCATCCGTACCTGTTTCACCACACGTAAATGTACCGACGTCAGCAAATGTTCGCTATCGTACAGCGCCACCACCTCTTCCGCCCCGAAGAAAGGACCGCACCGAAAGTTGTGCAGACATAGCTCAAAAACGCCAAGCACCAGATGCCCCAATGCTTCCGCCACGGGATGGCGAGATGAGTCCCCCTCCCATTCCACCAAGAATAAGCAACCATCCTCATTACCATTGCCATTCCAACGTATCGAATTTCCATGGACCAAGTGATGACTTCATGAATGCAAGCAGTTTGCTCTTGCCCAATACAAGCACCATTATGAAGCGGCGAAATTCGGCAATAAAGAAGCGCACCGATGCTACAACCGGTGCTACCACCAACCTTACATGTTCCACATCGTCATTAATGTTGTCAAACGTAACAATGATCTCAGCCTCTTCGCTTGCAGCAACTGCAAATCATGCAAATCTACTTAATGCACTGCCCCAACTAGGCCACTTGAGCACAGCAGCAGCCATCTCATCGGATGACCAATCAATCTCGCCGGCATTAAGCTCTTCCACAACGACATCGCCCATAACACCAATGACACCCGTATCACCGCACAATCTCTCCGGCTATCAGCCAGCCGACATCTCGCAGCACTCCCAATTAATCCTCAAGAATATTTCAAGTTCCTCACTATCGGTATTTCCTCAACACCTACCTGTATACCTTCAACAACACTCACATCAAACTCTACAACAAACTACCACTCATCACCACCATACTAACGTTGCGATTGGCGGCAGCCCCCAAAGGCCGCCAACCAAAGATCTATGCCCAAATGTGGAAAACATACTCAAGCTTCCGCCAAAGCCCAATCTTGGCGGGGATACTTGCAGCGACTCGGACAAATGTACCATGTTTCCTTACCCAAGTACAAATCATTAATAGTATTGTATGCCTAGTGATGTGATATGGGTGCAAGAGAACTAACTCGATATAGATGTATGATGATGATGATGATGATGATGATGGTGATGATGATCACTGATCTGTTATGTTATTGTAAATAAAATACATTATTGAACGTAGAACATGATAATAATAATAAAAACAAAAACGATACCATTGTTAAACTATTGTCGTAGCGGCTTTCTTCAGCAACAATCGCCAAAGAGATTAAAGCACCAATCACATTATGCAGGAGACGGTAAAAATCATATACACCGCCAATAATCTATCAATGCCACCACAATAGCGTTGTTTTACTTCATACTGGTGGGTTAATATAAACAAATGAGTGAATGCATGTTTTTTGTTTTTTTTTTCGTCTTTTTGTCTTTTTGCAACATTTTACGAAATGGACTAACAAAAAATTGTTAAATTATTTCACTCATTTTATTTTTTTCTTTAATACACCATGACAACACGAAAGTAACTCATATTCCCAAAATTGGTGTTTAAAAACACACATATAAAAACAAATATTATTCTGAAATAAACTAAGTTTACTAATAAAAACAAAAACAAAAACAAATAAATATACGTATAAAAAGTTATATTTGTTAACTGGTAGATTGTAAATCGACTTGTAATTTATCACACAAGGTGCTGGGAGTTGTTAATGCAACGTACTTTTGTGTTTGTAATCATTTGGCAATCTAGTATGCAGGTCTGAAATTGGAGGTCTTCTATTTTTCTATATATTGGGTTGCCCAAAAAGTAATTGCGGATTTTTAAAAAAAAACTAAATGCATTTTTAATAAAACTTAGAATGAACTTTAATCAAATATATAATTGCCATTTTGTTCGATAACCTTTTGCCATCTTCCTGGCAAATTTAGTATTCCACGCTCATAGATCTTCTGGCCTTTATCTGCAAAAAACTGAACCAAGTGCGATTTTATAGCCTCATCATTGCCGAAAGTTTTACCATTTAAGGAGTTCTGCAAAGATCGAAATAAATGGCAGTCTGATGGTGCAAGGTCAGGGCTATATGGTGGATGCATCAAAAGTTCCCAGCCAAGCTCACTTAGTTTTTGGCGAGTGACCAAAGATGTGTGCGGTCTAGCTTTGACCTGGTGGAATATGACTCCTTTACGATTGACCAATTCTGGTCGCTTCTCCTTGATGGCTGTATTCAATTTGTCCAATTGTTGACAGTAAACATCCGAATTAATCGTTTGGTTCCTTGGAAGCAGCTCAAAATACACCACACCCTTCCAATCCCACCAAACAGACAGCATAACCTTCTTTTGGTGGATATCGACCTTTGAATTGGTTTAAGCTGGTTCACCATGCTTGAACCATGATCGTTTTCGACTAACGTTGTTGTAAACAATCCATTTTTCATCTCCAGTTATGATTCGTTTTAAAAACGGATCGAATACATTGCGTTTAAGGTGCATATTACAAGCGTTGATTCGGTTTGTTAATACATGTGGTTTGGGTATTAAAATATTGGGTTGCCCAAAAAGTAATAGCCGATTTTTCATATAGTCGGTCTTGACAAATTTTTTCACAGCTTGTGACTCTGTAATTGCATTCTTTCTTCTGTCAGTTATCAGCTGTTACTTTTAGCTTGCTTTAGAAATATTTATTTGTGTACAAAGTACAAAAGCAATTTTCATTCCAGCCGATGAAGGAATCTATCGGGTCAATCCGGTACGTACAACCGACTGCTATCCCAACGTCTTCAAATTTAGTACAGGCATCTTTTTAGGCCCAGAGACGAAGCCTAATGAAACTGAAAACAAGAAAAAAGAAGTTAATTTCGGCCGGGCCGAACTTTGGATACCCACCACCTCAGATATATGTGTAAAATACCTTTCGACATTATCCGGTGAAAAATGCATAATTTATGCCCCCATATTGGACTTTTGGGTAACTATATCCAAATATAGACCGATCTGAAACATATACGACACGGGTGTCGAAAAGCCTAACACAACTCACTGTCCCAAATTTCGACGAAATCGCACAATAAATTCGTTTTTTATGGGCCCAAGACCTTAAATCGAGAGATCGGTCTATATGGCAGCTATATTCAAATTTGAACCGATCTGGGCCAACTTGCAGAAAAATGTCAAGGGGCCTAACACAACTCACTATCCCAAATTTCGGCGAAATTCGGACAATAAATGCTTCTTTTATGGGAACTTACTTCGGTCTATATGGCAACTATATCCAAATCTGGACCGATCTGAGCCAATTTGAAGAGGAATGTCGAAGGACCTAATACAACTCATTGTCCCAAATTGCGGCGAAATCGGACAATAAATGCGCCTTTTATGGGCATAAGACCCTAAATCGAGATATCGTTCTATATGGCAGCTATGTTCAAAGCTAGACCGATCTAAGCCAAATTGAAGAAGGATTTCGAAGAGCCTAACACAACTCACTATCCCAAATTTCGGAGAAATCGGACAATAAATGGGCCTTTTATGGCCCCAAAACCTTAAATCGAGAGATCGGTCTTTATGGCAGCTATATCCAAATCTGGACCGATCTGAGCCAAATTGCAGAATGTTGTTGAAGGTCCCACTACAACTCACTGTTCCAAATTTCAGCGAAATCGGACAATAAATTCGCCTTTTACGGGCCCAAGACCGTAAATCGTGAGATCGGTCTATAGGCAGCTTTATCCAAATCTGGTCCGATCTTGGCCAAATTAAAGAAGGATGTCGACTGGCCTAACATAACTCACTGTCCCAAATTTCAACAAAATCGGGTGATAAAATCGCATTTTATGGGTCCAAGACTTTAAATCGGCGGATCACCCGATCTAAGCCAAATTGCAGAATGTTGTCGAAGGGTCCAACACAACTCACTGTGCCAAATTTCAGCAAAATCGGACAACAAATGTGCCCTTTATGGGCCCAAGACCTTAAATCGGCGGATCGGTCTATATGGCAGGTATATCCAAATCTGAACCGATCTGTGCCAAATTAAAGAAGGATGTCGATTGGCCTAATATAACTCACTGTCCAAAATTTCAACAAAATCGGATGATAAAATCACATTTTATGGGTCCAAGACTTTAAATCGGCGGATCGGTCTTTATGGCAGCTATATTCAAATCTGACCCGATCTAAGCCAAATTGCAGAATGTTGTCGAAGGGTCCAACACAACTCACTGTCCCAAATTTCAGCAAAATGGGATAATAAATGTGGCTTTTATGAGCCTAAGACCCTATATCGGAGGATCGGTCTATATGGCAGCTATATCCAAATCTGAACCGATCAAGGCCAAATTGAAGAAGGATCTCGAAGGGCCTAACACAACTCACTGCGCCAAATTTCAGCAAAATCGGTTAACAAATGTGTCTTTTATAGGCCCAAGACCTTAAATCGGCGGATCGGTCTATATGGCAGCTATATCGAAATCTGGACCGATCTGGGCCAAATTGAAGAACGATATCGAAGAGCCTAACGTAACTCACTGTCCCAAATTTCAGCAAAATCGCATAATAAATGACCCTTTTATGTCACCAAGACCTTAAATCGGCGAATCGGTCTATATGGCAGGTATATCCAAATCTAAACCGATCTGTGCCAAATTACAGAATTATGTCGACTGGCCTTACACAACTCACTGTCCCAAATTTCCGCAAAATCGGACAATAAATTTGGCTTTTATTGGCCTAAGATCCTATATCAGCGAATTGGTCTATATGAGGGCTATCAAGATATAGTCTGACATAGCCGATCTTCGAACTTAATCTGTCTATGGACAAAAAAAAATATCTCTATTTTTAAAGACTTGAGCGTGATTTCAACAGACACACGGACGGACATGGCTAGATCGTCTTAGATTTTTACGACGATCAAGAATATATATACAATACTTTATAGGGTCGGAAATGGATGTTTCGATGTGTTGCAAACGGAATGACAAAATGAATATACCCCAGCTTCGTGAGTAAAATAAAGTAGAAATCGAATCGTTTTCGTAAAATCGATTACAGCCCAGTACAACAATGCACTGTAGTGGAATTCAGTAAAGTGTTTAATGAAAATCGTTTAGTTGAAAAGCGATAACAGAAAAGTTAACGAATTTGGTATTCAGTAGCCACTTTTAAAGATAATAGACATCATTCAAAATCAGCTGTTTTTGTTGACCAATAGAAATTTATTAGCTAAACGACGGAAAATTATTTAACGAAATAAATGTAGGTAAACATTTACGAAGGCTTTAAAGTATTAGAGTATTTCTCTCTTATTATTCTTAAAACAGCATATGGTAGCGTATGTTTCTTAATATATAAAAAAGTTCGCAAAAGTTTTATACGAATAAAACTTCCCTAATTAAAACCTTGTTTACACCGCTCATTAAATACGGATTTAAGGCTCCGTCAGCTGATTTTATAAAGGGGAAACAGATGATCGAGCTATTAAATCCGGATTTAAAGAGCAGAGTAAACGGGGTTTAATTGTGGAGATTTTATTTAAATTTGTGATGTTTTTAAATTAATAAAAGAAGAATTTCAGGCGAAGAATTATTTATTATTTTTGTCGATTCCTCCTTGTGTTTTCGATTTTTTTTGGTTATTTGCCAGAGAGAAAAAATATATAACGATTTTTGTTAACGAGGAATTAGAGAATAATATAATCCTAAGTGCAAACGATTTTTTGTCGATATATTTAACTAAACGATGTTCGTTGTAAGTTACAGAGTTGTGATACTGGAATTTTATCTAATGCATCTGATTTCAACCATGACATAACTGCAAGGTAGTGTACCGTAAACAGCTGAGTACAATTCTTTCTCGCGAAGTGCGCTATCTGTCAACGAGTTTTGGTTGTGTGGCAAGGCAGATTTAAAAAGGTGGTCTCTTTTTGTTTGCATTCTCTTTGTTGTCATCTTCTTTCTCGTATATTCTTTGCTCAAGTACTCACACGTACATAAAATTCTTTGTGTTTGCTGGCAAAATGTCAATCAGATTGATGGCGGATTGCACCATATGATTTGGGTTTGTTGTACAAATGATTTAATTATTTCGCTATGGTTGTGTGGGTGTATTATGCTTAAGTACTATTACACACAAAACAACGAAAATGGCGCTAACTAGTAACATACTGAAAATCATAGTTGTACTAATAACTGATTTTGACAGATAGGTGCACTCAATATTTTGTTGTTGGCCAACAACTGCCACTACCTGTAAATGAATATATCTTGATTACAGCAGATAGGATTGAAATAAGCCATTACAAATGAAGAAACATTTGATGTATCGTTTAAATTGGCCATAACAAATGTCTTGTACTTTGCCTTGAATAATGCCAGTTATTGACGCCTACAATTTTATTTTAGGTTTGGGTTAAATATTGATAATTTTGCCCCTGTGCAAACAAATGCATACATTTTTAATAACATTAACAATAAACCATGGCTCAGGTTGCATCTTCAAAGGAATCCTTGTCACAGGCTCTGCATAATAAAATTGTTCCAAACCAGGAGTATCTATTACAAGGTTCAATTATTGCATCTGCTGTTGACCACTTAATTCACAGGTATGACCGGCCGCTTCCTAAAGCAACTCTTTGAATTTAAACATAGTATTTCACTTTCACCAGGCTTCGTGGTTTATGCGATAATGTGGAAAATGTTCCAGAAACATTTCATGATTTGGAAGTGTGCATGAGCATGAGGCAGCCCAATCAGCATGTGCCGTTGCAAGTTCGTGTTCGACGTGCGCTGGACCGGGACGTTCCATTTCAGTTACGATACATTGGACAACCGGAATTAGATCGGTCTAGGCCGACTTTAGTGCGGTCAAGTATTGATGTGGGGTGTACGTCTACTGTTCTGGAGTTCTTAAATGAGCTAGGATGTCGCATTGATTTTGAGTACGTTAGCCAAGGTTTCCTGTTTAGAAAAGGTCGAATGAAGATAACCGTTGCAAAGATTCTCAAAATAGTTCCCGGAAAGCAGCATGACAGTGAGCCAGTATGTAATAGTTATTTAGTTGAGTTATCGGTTCTGGCTCCCACTGGTCAGGATGCCATTGGAGACGAAATGCGTATCTTTGCCGAACAGTTGAAGCCATTGGTGCATCTGGAAAAAATAGATTGCAAAAGGCTAGGCAATATTCCATAGAACTCATCTCTTTAAAGCATTGTCTACATCTTCTTTAGAACCCATAAATAGTCAAGTTAAAAATATTTATACATATAAAAAGAGCATATACTTGAAAAGTTTTAGATTTTAAATATATATACGAGGATCATCATGTTCAACTGGGTCTGACCTACCTAATCCGTTTGTAGCACTTTGAAATATTGGTCTAAGGTCCTATTAAATTTAAAGTCGATAAATCCCTTAAGTCCTCTAGTCTGTCTAAATCAGGTTAGTTTTCGTCTCTAGACTTCTTGTCGACGTAGAGGTCTGTTGCCTATTTTCTTTATAGTTTCCGTATTATAGCTGCCAACACTGTTGATGTAGTCACATATTTTCATGTGAAGGTAGCGATTCTCGTGAAGCTTCTATAGGTGGGCAAACTCCTTCCGGTCCATAGGACCGATCGCCGCTAAATATGGTCATTGGTTATTTAAAGGCGATAGCCGACGACACCCGGTCTCTCACACAGACTCTCCAGTCGATACAAATTGCAGCTGCTATGTTGTTGTTGTAGCAGCCATCCTCGTCAAACTCCTTCCTATAGGTGAGCAGGCTCGTTCCGATCCATAGGACCGATCGCCGCAGGAATGTTATGGTCATTGCTTATTTAAAGACGCCAATAACTCGCTTTGTCATATCGAGCATTATAGGCACACAGTATCTAATCAAAAGCCGGTGCCGCCCGCCCCTTTCACTGAGACTATCCGATTTTCTATGACTGTAGTTGCAGCTACTCCGTATGGAACATTGCACTATCCGCAACCCGTCGAACCCGATAGCGATGAACACCACACGGATCAGAGTTTAAAGTTCCAAGCTGAATGGTTTCAAAGTTATCCCGTACTGGGATAACTGTATACCTATAGAGCAGTGTTGGGCACATGTGCTAGTGTGCGTAATATTTCCAAGCCCATTGTGTGTCTATTTGCCCGACACTGCTATAGAGCATTCCATCATACGCAACCTTCATTAGAGCTTCCTCCGATGCGGAATCTTTATGGCTTGATTTTGAAAGTAGATAACAGATAAAAAAAAACTATTCATATGGAACTGAAAAGGACCATGGTTCAGAAATAATTTCATTTGTGTTTTAACCTAGGCAATATGGGTATCAATTGAAAGGTATTGACTAGTAAATTACAAATATGCACACAAAAGTCCGCAATCTTGACCCGGGAAGGACCTAATTTTGACACATATTTGGAAAATTTACGAAATTTTTATTACTATCATTGGCGTTACCCAGGGATTATCGCATGGAGGAAATAGTCAAATTGTAATCCCCATTCGGAGTTTTATTATCTTGAGTACCTTTCCATCTCACGGAACTGGCTAAATTGTGCAGAGATGTCACAATTTTTTGGAAAAATTTTTATTTGTTTGAAAAACTCATTTTTGGTTAGTAAAAAATCGCGATCTCTTCGAGATTGTTTGAGGTTTTTGTTCCTGGGGTCATTTTTGTGGGGTATGCAAAAAATTTGATTTTTTTGCGAACTACCCCGTATAATACAGTTCAGCCGATAAGGACAATATTTCGCTGGTACGATGAAGTCACATTCGTTAGTTTTCTAGGGAAACGAAAATTTAATTGCTGACATGGTACAATTAAGACGTCGTGTCATTAGCACAACAACAAAAATCTACCCACAACGCAACTACCATGAGTGGCAAATGCCGTAAATTGAAATGTCTAAATGGTTTTATCTTCTTCAAATGTGTTTTATATTTTTATTTTCATCATTATAACACTGTTTTGTTGCTTATGTGTCATGGCGAAACAATTAAAAGTGGTCTCATTTGTACACCAACCACAAATCATATGGTGCAACCCGCCATCTTGTCATCAAGCTAATCGACGTTTTGCCAACACACAAGCATGTGTATACCGTCAAACCAGGTCGGCTTTTAACAGCTGTTCGCGGGAGACCACCTTTTTAAATACGCCTTGGTCTAGATCGTTTAAATTTAAATTTAATGAATAATTTATTTACTTTTTATGGTATGAAATTTGCTACATAACATGTCAGCTATAATGGTTGGTTCTATGTTCGTTTTTCACCGATGAAAACACATGTTTTTGAAGGTAACTTTTTTGCAACACTAAAAAAATCTCAATGATAACATAATTTTGAGAAAAAGTTCTTTTGCTTCAAAATTTATTATCTAAAATAAAGTAATCATGAAAAATGTAGCTAAAAGCGAACATAGTACCAACCTTAAACTTGTGATCTTCCGCAAATTTATAATGAAACGATATTTCAGCTTGGAATCAAAAATGGCGGGAACACATTGGAGATTTACTTCGACTTCATTAAATGAAAATTTTATTTGCAAGTAAAATCGCTTAGTATTGATAAATGCAAAATTTACCATCCATCAAGAGTGGCAGATTGGTCCAACAAATGCATGGTAGTGGCAGTTGCCAAAAAATATTGAGTGCACTATCTGTCAAAATCAGTAATTAGTGCAACTCTGACTTTGTTTATCAAACTAGTTCGACCCATTTTTCGTTGTTTGTGTGTGTTATGATTGTTAACTAGTGTACTTCGCGAGAAAAAATTTACTCAGGGGCTTACGGTACACTACCTGGTAATTATGTCATGGGCTGCAACCAAGACATTTATGTCACCATTGAAAAATAGTTGTGTAGAATACAAGATAGCGACAAACATCGATTTATAATTTTGGCAGAAATTTAGTCATATTTGGCTAGCGAAGCTCATATGTACTATAATTATTCCTTTTTATTTTCAAATAACTCAATTTCATGTTGCATGGGCCTATCAAAATATTAATTTTCAATCATTTGTGCAAGAAAAAATTCTCCAATGCCTATTATGTCACCCTGTTACGCAAGAACAAATTCATTTAAGCTGCATACCTACAAGCGAAAATTTCGGTAACGGTATCAGAAACGAAAATTTCATTTAGGATATGTCAATGCATTTCTTTTGGCAACGAAAATTTCGCCAGAGATGCATACTGCGCTAAAAGTAGAAATTTGTTAAAAATATTATGTCACCCTGTGTAGTTATCATCAATGTTAGAAGAGCTGGCAAAATATTTGATGGCACTATCGATATTTTTTGACTAAATATCGATCGATATATTTCCGATGAATACTATCGCAAAAGATAATTTTTTTGCAAAACTAAACAAAAATAAGCAATCCGACACCGAATATATCTTTTAAGATACATTGCGGCGATAGAGGGCGCAATTTTCATACGATTAGGCTAACATATGTTATGTCCCCTTTATAGCACTAGGTCCGGCAAACCGGCAGCTCAACCATACTCAGGAGGTTCTTAACCCGCCGAAACCCAGCCTGAGGCATAACAAAGAAAAAAAAAGTATGCTTACAAAAAAAAAAATGAACACATCTGACAAAACAAAAACACGCTACGTAAAGGGATATCTGCATTATTATGAGGTCCTTGATGACCAGACCTCCCACTCAGCCCTCCCTACCATGGTTCACTCATACCAAATCCTGATTTTCCGTGAACCCCTTTTCCTAAGCCTCAAGTCACTCCATTATGCCTTCACATATTGCCTCTCAATGAATCAAGAACTCAAAACATATAGGTTATTAATACCCTTAAATCAAAACACAAATTTATTCATATTTTCCTTTCTTTTATAATAAAATTCGGTAAAAATAATCAATATTGTCAAAATTGGTCAATATGATAAAAAATAAAAAAAAACGAATCAGAAGAAAACATGAGACCTACAAAGTTCCTGGGACCATCCCAAATACTGGTTTTAAAAATTTACGTTACTTTTCCTACCTAAAAGAGCTCTATTAAGTAGATTCTAATCTGGGGTTAAACATTAGTAAATATGCCCCTATCAACAACACATGGCTTCCGATTCACTTTGTAGTATCCCTAACAAATAATATTTAATAAAAAAAACACAAAAAAAAGGTAAGGAAAGGATAAAAAGATGGTTAAACTTATAACTACGACACTACATAAATCATAAAAATAAATATATTATAAAAAAAAATTTGCATAAATAGGGTCAATATGTATATAAAAATGAATGATTATTTAGGTTCATAATAATTCTTTCTCTTTGGGAATATAAAAATCTTTTTATCTCATAATGTCTTTAATGACAATTATGACGTTATCAGCACAAAATTCATTAAATTAAAAATCGGGCTTTCTTCTTACTTGGCTGTTAAACACACGTCTCACCGAATACAATGCTCTGCTATGAGTTACAGGCACACACACACGAACATATCTAACAGCCAGTACTGGGGGTTATGTTATTCTTCCAATTACGAGATGTTATTAGCGCTGTTCCAATTGGACAACAAAAGGCAAGAGTGGCCACACGGTCGGACGGACTAAAGGTTGCTGGTGCTTTACACCCACAGATTGCTATCAGGGATTACAACTTTTGATTCCTACCTTTATGTCCACGGATTTGGGGGGAATATTACTGTTGGTTGGGTATATGAGGGTGTTTACTCTGGCACGAATGGATGTTGTCAAAACACAATTCTGGGCGCAACGTGTGTCAAAGACCATGTACCTCCAAATAGGGCACCAAAATTCCAAAAAGGGACTGCCGCCTCCTGATAGATCAGGAGGCCAATAGCTTCCTATCAAATTAAAAACATGGTAATTCACGTGAAGTTTTTCACTTCGTTGTCTATACTCACACGAATTCTTATTTCGATATTGCGCGCGAAAAATTATTTCAAAAATTGGAATTCTTCAATTAAATTCCTTGGACCCAATGAAAAAAAATCTGTGACTAAAACAACAATATATTACCAAATGTTAACCATTCCACTATTTGCACGTATTTACTTTACTTTTTATTTCTTTTTTTTTTTTTATTTAAACACCAGAGATCCGTCCGTCGCAATATTTGACTTTTTTAAAAATGGCAATCTTTGACGCTTCTACCCTATTTATACTCAATCTACCCAAGCCGCAATACGCCATTTCTTTAATCTGCATTTTATCTTCGAAACCAGGTTTTGATTTTCTTTTGTTTTAAAGTTTTCACCCGTTGCTTTTCCCCAGTCCTACATCCCATTGTCGTCATTCCCCATGTCCTCCGGGATTTATGAATGGACGACTACTATTTTATGCAACTCCGCTTATCGTAAAAACTTCGATGCCTCCGACCACTTCCTAACATGTTGCTGTCAGACAAACCACGCCATTCCACACAAAGCAAGCAACAGAGCAGACACACAAATATCAAAAAAAAGATAAAAAGAAATTAAAATTAATTTCTTTCACCGCATAAAAACTGAGGCACATTCCATTCCACTGACAATAAAAAACATACATCAGCCTACTGGTCACCTTCTGGCCCATGGCAAATAAAAAAATACCGGCCAGAAATTGTACAAAAGAAAATCAAGTCATTTGCTTATAGAGCACGCACACACATACATACATACTCGCCATTAAAACCCACTTCGTATCGTAAATGTGGCTATGCAGCGAAATGCATGTTTATGGCAGAAAAAAATATAAATCTACAAGCAAAATAATTGTCTTCTGGACCAGACATGGCAAAGCACGGGAAACAATTCCCTGCCAGATTCATGAAATGGGGTGGGCAAAACGCACCTGCCCAATGATGTATTGTCTTCCAACCGGCCCAATAGCAATACTTCGAGGTGACATCTCTGTCATGCCGGCCTACATACATATGAATAAAGCAAAACATATAGACTCACACCCGTATTCACAGAACCCAAAACAGCTTCATAGTAGGCTTATTAGACAGTTTTGCTGGAATCTGTCAAATAAGCCAACTCTAACGCTTCTTTTAAGTTTTATGAATATGGGCATTAAGCAACAACGAATCGAAATGAATTCCAACAAAATATACTGTGCTGTCTTCATAACTATAATTCCAGCACAAAGCTATCGCTATAGCTCATCCACCCAATAATCGCCAAAGCAACAACACAAAGCACTTTCCAACGCCTGCCGAAAAGATGAGCCATATGTCAATACGTCTGGTCTCTTCGGTGTATGGTCGGCCATTGGTGATGTCAACCAGGGGCACTTATCATAATGGGGCATCGCCAGGCAGATGGCATATACCATGGCTGGAATCATATATACTGGGGTCCGTATGCCTTTTGACCCCACAGGTATACTGGTACTATCCCAATATGTCCCTGGCATAGCCGTCTTAGCCCCGTCCTGTCCATCCGTTTGGGTACCGCCAATAAAACGACAAAAAATATCCATGCTATATATCCATGATCTTCCATTTCAATCTTGAGCCAATAAGTCGAATAAAAGCATTCGATAATCCATATCATTCGGTGCCTTCGCAACAAAACACCGAGGATTTCAAGTTGACGCCGGAATGAACGGTGTGCGAACGGCAATTATCGGGCGTTCAACGTGGGGAACTCCCACACCCTGACGTCTCATTAGCCGGGCAACTATCACCTAGATCAGAATTAGGGAAGTATCTCCACAATTTCACTGATAATGAGTTTACTTTGTGGTCCCTTCATTTTTTTCCCATTTCAGATTCAAACCCAAAGACATCTCGCTTATCACAATACCGCCTCCAACAAACAGTTGGGATCGACTCCGTCATATACCAAGGTAAACGACACCCTTATTGCACCTCTACCCCAATATCCTATAACCTAGAGACAACCACAGACAATTAGGACAAATACTCGAACATATACTTGATCCCATATTGCACGCGGTTTAATCTAGATCACAGATAATATTGCACTTAGTACGGTAAAGATGTTATCACAGTAAAGTTAGGCCTTAAGGTCCTTGGCATGGGCGACATCGAGAGGTTTGCCCTTGAGATCCTCCAACTGGTACATATTATTGCCCACCATACCGCTTATTCTGCCCTTCGAAAATTTCCTTGCAAATTTAGCATTGAAATTTTTGCCAAAATCACTCAAGGCATAATTGCGGCGATATATCTCCTGACCGGGGACAAATTTGACCGTTCGCGCTCTGCGATTGTATCGCCTGGAGCTAGCTTCAAATGCCCTATGCATATTATCCTTGATTTTTCCGCGAATAAGGGCCATGCGGTCCGCTTTATCCATATGTACCAGTTCATGCTCCGTCAGTGAACCTAATCTCCTGGCCAGATTATAATCGGACCCGCTTGAATACATATGGTATCCGAAAAGCGAAAAGAACGGGGTCACGCCCGTCGCTGTATGTACCGAGGTCCTCAGTGCACACTCTATCTCCGACAAGTAGAGGTCCCAGTCTCGATGATCCTTCTCCAAGTAAGCCCTAATCGCATTCAGAACGGATTGGTTTACCCGTTCTGAGGCGTTAGATTGAGGAGAGTACGGCGCTGTCTGCATGTGTCTGATTTGATACGAATTCACCATTTCTCTGAAATGTTTTGACACAAATTGGGCCCCGTTGTCACTATGTATGGTTTCTGGGACACCGAATTTCCTAAAAATTTCCTCGACCAGAAATTTAACCACGTTCGTAGCAGTCGCCTCTCTCATCGCCTTCAGGAAGGTAAATTTCGAAAAGTGGTCTACCACAATAAAAATATAGGCGTTACCGCTTCTGGACCGGGGATATTTACCCAAAAAGTCCATATACAATTTTTGAAACGGCCTCTCCGTTCTCACCTCATTGCCAATCGTAGGTTGAGTGCTACGATTCACCGACTTGGTCTCCTTACACGTAGCACAATTGTTAACGTACTGCCTCACCTGAGTGCACATATTAGGCCAGTAGAAAGTCTGTCGAAGTCGGTATAGGGTCTTAGCCATTCCACCATGAGCAGCCGTAGGTCCGTCATGGGCTTTCTGAATGAGTACATGAGTCAAGGCGTCGGGTATCCACAGTCTCCAAACGTATTCCTGGAGTTCCTCGTCGCACTCTCCTCGAACCCTCTTAAAGACCATACCGTTCTTCACCTTCAAATCCGGGAGTCTATCGCCATTGGTTTCCACCGTTCTAATCAGGTCTTGATAGGCCTCGCTCTCAAATTCTGTAGTCTCAAAATCCAGGACCTGGTTGAGATCCAGTTCCTCAATACAGGGTACCCGCGACAGCATATCGGCAACGACGTTATCCTTTCCTCTGCGATGTTCTATGTCGAAACGGTACGCTTGCAGCTGTAATGACCAACGGGCGAGTCTTCCGCTCAAATCCTTGAGACCCATTAACCATTGCAAACTCGCGTGATCAGTTATGACGGTGAAGTCCATCAACTCCACATATGGTCTAAATTTCCTTATTGCCATAACGGCAGCAAGGCACTCCTTCTCCGTCACACTGTAATTGCGCTGGCATTGGTTCAATTTCTGCGAGTAAAACGCAATCGGGTGCTCCTCCCCTTGGTCATTCAACTGAAAAAGAACAGCCCCTATACCGTAGTCTGAGGCGTCACATTGTACGAAGAATCTTCGTGTAAAATCAGCATGCCGCAAAACCGGCGCTGACGTTAGAGCCTTCTTCAATTCTTCAAAAGCACACCTCGCCTCCTCAGTCATCGTAAATCTCCTCGCTTTCTTAAGGGTATCCGTCAAAGGGGCTGATATAGTCGCGAAATCCCTTATAAATCTGCGGTACCAGCCCGCAGTACCCAGAAAGCTACGCACCTCCCTTGGATTTTTCGGGATCGGAATCTTGCGTATAGCCTCGAGTTTATCGGGGTCCGTTCGGAGCATACCATCACCAATAATAAATCCAAGGTACTTTAACTCCCTGAAGCAAAACTGAGACTTCTTTAGGCCTATTGTCAAACCAGCGTTTCTCAAACATTGATCCACCTCCTTCAAAAGGCGAATATGCTCCTCAAAACCGCTCGATATTACCAGTAAATCATCTAAGTATACAAATACGTTCTCCTTCAGCTTGCTTGGTACGACCTTGTCCATTAAACGGCATAGTCTCTGCGCCGCATTACATAGCCCAAAGGGCATGACGCGGAACTGGTATAAAGGTCGACCAGCAACTGTAAAGGCCGTGTATTTTCTACTCTCCTCATCCAATTCTATCTGCCAAAATGCGAACTTTAAATCGACGCTACTGATAAAATACGTCTCATCTATCCTACTCAAAATACCGTCGATATTTTGAAGCGGGTAGGCGTCCTTTTCCGTCAACTTATTCAATTTTCTCGCATCAAGGCAAAAACGGTTCTTTCCGGGTTTTCTTACTATGGTAGTCCGATTGCTCCAAGGACTTTCGCTAGGTTCGATAACATTCAAGCGCAGCATGTTATCGATTTCTTCGTACGTTATCTTCTGCACGGCCGGAGATATCGGATAATATCGGTCTTTCACGGGCTCCGCCCCTTCAATCAATTTTATGGTATGTTTCTCGAGCTGGGTACGCCCCAAGCCCTTCTGCTCAAAAGTATCAAATTGGTCTATAGCCTCATCTAATCTTCGTTTCTGGTCCTCTGTCAGGTCGTGAGGTCTCAATTTGCACTCTTGTCGCGCTTCAACGAAATCCATAGCCATGCGATGGACATCCAATTCGGCACACCCTAATATTTCTGGAGCAAGATTAAACTCTCGCCAAAAGTCAATACCTAGGTACAGTTCTTGCTCCAGATCTGGGCAAAGATATAAATTCATCTCCTTTGAGACATCCTTGTATCTGATGTCGCAAACAATCTTGCCTAGAATCCTATAATTGTGGCCACTCGCCGTTGCAACATTGTTGAACATAGGTTTTATGTCAAGTTGCAATTCCTCAACTCTTTCTCTGCAACCTCGTCCCAATATACTGACGGAAGCCCCAGTATCTAATAATCCTTTTATCAAACTGTTCCTCACTTCAATAATAGCATATGCTCTAGGATCACCGTCTTCTCGAGTGGCTCGCTCAATCGACTCTACTACAAGACGCTTGCATCTTCGTTGTTCTGCCGTCCTATGACGTATCTTAATGATTCGGTTAGATAATTCTTTTGGACTGTAATCCGGGCCCATTATCCGATCTCGAGCCTCATTATAATTTTGTTGCCGAATCTCAACAGGTATGTAATGTCTATTTCCAGCTGTCAATTTCACCTCCTGCTCCACTATCATATCATCTCGATTTCTCTCCTTCACACTCTGTTCCTTGCGGGATATAATCTCGACTGGAGCTAGTTCGCAGGGTTTTCCGACGGACGCGGTTCCCCTGACTTCTCCACGCCCCTCCGGTGGTTTCCCTGCTGGCAATTCGGACATTTTGGAGTTATGGTGTTCGGTTTCCCGCACCTATAACAAAATAGGGACCTTACCGATGAAGTACACTCCATAAAAACATGTCCGGCCTCGTTACAATTCCAGCAAATTAGTTGCTTCGGTTGCCTTTGGTTTTGAATTCGAATAGCTGCCACTTCCTCGGAAGTATCCTGCTGATAATCTGGTTCAAAACCCTCATAACCGTCTACAAAAACTTCACTGACCTGCCTAACGGGGCGGGATACTGGCATGGATCTGTGCTCTCTACGGGGGAAATTTCTTTCCGCCTCCTTACATTCAGTTCGTAACATCTCCACAGTGGAAATGGACATTGGGTAAACAATCATCTTTATATTATCCCTGACATTCACCTTCAAAATGTTCACCATGTCTAGGTCGCCTATAGGCTGCACCAATCTGGCGCGTAGCTGGGCCATGCTGTGAAAGTACCCGTCTACTGTCTCGTTTCCTGCCTGCTTCCGATCTACCAAATCCCTCATGGCCTCAAACGCTGATTTCGTGGTTCGATACTGGCACAATAATGCCTCTCTCAATTGGAACCAATCTCGGAAATATTTGGTCTTCTGCGCGTGCCAAAACCATTCCAGAGCAGGGCCAGAAACTAACAAGCGGAAATCTCTCAAAACCTCTTCCCATGGAATCGCGTACTGGGCCTGCAGACACTCGAGACGGAAAATAAATTCCTCTACGGTCAATCTTTGTACGTTACCGTCAAAATTTATTCCAAACTTGTCAATTCTAATCCTTATTTGATCATTTATCGCGGAGTTTGGATAGTGGCTACTGCTGTTTGTGGAGTGCATGGCGGATCCGGGCCTATCCGTGGCCACCGCAGAATCATGCGTATCTGCCATTGGCCTCTGTACTAAAGCCTCGTTAACAAATCCACCGTCACCTACGCCAGAAATGGCACGCTCACTAGGTGGAGCTTGTCGTTGCCCTACTACCATAGACAAATCCTTAATCGACCTGGCCAACGTCTCCATTGTCCTGCGTATATCAATCAATTCATTGCTAACTATAGCCTTTACGGTACCCTCAATACCCTGATTGTTATCGTTTAACCTATTTTCCGATGTTCCAGCAGGTGCCGTAACTGGCTGATTAATTATGGTATTCGAGAGATCCCGTATTTGACCCTCATTCGCGTTGCCTGATGTGCCCTGTTCGGCCATTCTTTGCCTTTTCAATTCTATCTCAGCCACTGACGTATTTGGGTCAAAAGCCTGACCGCGATTTCTCTTACTCCGGCTTCGAGACCGTGTATTCATAACCTACAATCTACTGTATAAATCTCCCTTTGCCACAAGTTCCCCAATATTCTATTTGATTTATTTATTGTTAATCTATTTATTTATGTTATTATATAACTTCTTCTTTGAGTGATTATTTTAGGTATATATTAAAGTATTTGTTTATTTATAAATAATTTAATCACAAAAAAAAATATTTCTACAGTAGTATACAAAAAAAATATAATTGCTTTAATCAAAGTTCTATACGTATATTAATTATTCATGAAAACAAAAAAAATTATTGAATAAGATAATTAAAGACAACCCACTTCACCTGGAAGCTTTTTCACGATTTCTGATAACACAAACAAAAATCTTGAGAGGAATATGTGGTGCATATAAACATGGGAGTGACGAGATCGTTCGATTTGCCCTTTCTCTCCTAAACTTGACAATCCGATCCAGGCTATGATTCGTAGACCAATCCTGTATTCATGACGGTCAAAAGTCGACTGCTTGGAATATATACCAAGGTGCCAAAGTCTGAGGCAAATCAACCTAGAAATATATTAGAGTGTTCCCCTATGGGGAATTCTGATGCAGATATCCAAGACAAATCTAAATTAACATTCTAAAACAAACATGCATTGATCTTCCGAAATTCTGGCAGTTTCGTATCCATTCGAATCAAAACAAGAATTGTGGAGTATCGTATTACATCTGACTTGCAAAAAACATGTCTCTACAACGGCTAATACATTCCTCCTTTCCTCGGAAAGAATCAAACACAAACACTATGTATAAATAAAAAGTATAATTACGACATATAACACAGGTCCTTACAAACAATCATTGTTACACGTAGACGAACAAGATATTGCACTTGACCCATTAAGATATCCTAAAATCCAGTCTATCCACTAAAATAAATCTAATCATAATATTGCACAACAAATGACTTTATAGGAAAGTCCGGCTGCAACACTTATTAGACATATCTAGTATCGACTCGATTCGATCCGGGCTATTATAATCAACTAGTATGCTATTGCGTGGTACTTAGATGTTGCGTACCCTTATTATACACTACTTCCAATATCACAAAGTGAAAGTTCCTCAGGACAACACCCACTCTACTTCCGGTCCCTATCACTATCATCTGTAATACAAAAGTATCAAATTTTCGATTGGGCGCCATTTCTGTTATGTCCCCTTTATAGCACTAGGTCCGGCAAACCGGCAGCTCAACCATACTCAGGAGGTTCTTAACCCGCCGAAACCCAGCCTGAGGCATAACAAAGAAAAAAAAAGTATGCTTACAAAAAAAAAAATGAACACATCTGACAAAACAAAAACACGCTACGTAAAGGGATATCTGCATTATTATGAGGTCCTTGATGACCAGACCTCCCACTCAGCCCTCCCTACCATGGTTCACTCATACCAAATCCTGATTTTCCGTGAACCCCTTTTCCTAAGCCTCAAGTCACTCCATTATGCCTTCACATATTGCCTCTCAATGAATCAAGAACTCAAAACATATAGGTTATTAATACCCTTAAATCAAAACACAAATTTATTCATATTTTCCTTTCTTTTATAATAAAATTCGGTAAAAATAATCAATATTGTCAAAATTGGTCAATATGATAAAAAATAAAAAAAAACGAATCAGAAGAAAACATGAGACCTACAAAGTTCCTGGGACCATCCCAAATACTGGTTTTAAAAATTTACGTTACTTTTCCTACCTAAAAGAGCTCTATTAAGTAGATTCTAATCTGGGGTTAAACATTAGTAAATATGCCCCTATCAACAACACATGGCTTCCGATTCACTTTGTAGTATCCCTAACAAATAATATTTAATAAAAAAAACACAAAAAAAGGTAAGGAAAGGATAAAAAGATGGTTAAACTTATAACTACGACACTACATAAATCATAAAAATAAATATATTATAAAAAAAAATTTGCATAAATAGGGTCAATATGTATATAAAAATGAATGATTATTTAGGTTCATAATAATTCTTTCTCTTTGGGAATATAAAAATCTTTTTATCTCATAATGTCTTTAATGACAATTATGACGTTATCAGCACAAAATTCATTAAATTAAAAATCGGGCTTTCTTCTTACTTGGCTGTTAAACACACGTCTCACCGAATACAATGCTCTGCTATGAGTTACAGGCACACACACACGAACATATCTAACAGCCAGTACTGGGGGTTATGTTATTCTTCCAATTACGAGATGTTATTAGCGCTGTTCCAATTGGACAACAAAAGGCAAGAGTGGCCACACGGTCGGACGGACTAAAGGTTGCTGGTGCTTTACACCCACAGATTGCTATCAGGGATTACAACTTTTGATTCCTACCTTTATGTCCACGGATTTGGGGGGAATATTACTGTTGGTTGGGTATATGAGGGTGTTTACTCTGGCACGAATGGATGTTGTCAAAACACAATTCTGGGCGCAACGTGTGTCAAAGACCATGTACCTCCAAATAGGGCACCAAAATTCCAAAAAGGGACTGCCGCCTCCTGATAGATCAGGAGGCCAATAGCTTCCTATCAAATTAAAAACATGGTAATTCACGTGAAGTTTTTCACTTCGTTGTCTATACTCACACGAATTCTTATTTCGATATTGCGCGCGAAAAATTATTTCAAAAATTGGAATTCTTCAATTAAATTCCTTGGACCCAATGAAAAAAAATCTGTGACTAAAACAACAATATATTACCAAATGTTAACCATTCCACTATTTGCACGTATTTACTTTACTTTTTATTTCTTTTTTTTTTTTTATTTAAACACCAGAGATCCGTCCGTCGCAATATTTGACTTTTTTAAAAATGGCAATCTTTGACGCTTCTACCCTATTTATACTCAATCTACCCAAGCCGCAATACGCCATTTCTTTAATCTGCATTTTATCTTCGAAACCAGGTTTTGATTTTCTTTTGTTTTAAAGTTTTCACCCGTTGCTTTTCCCCAGTCCTACATCCCATTGTCGTCATTCCCCATGTCCTCCGGGATTTATGAATGGACGACTACTATTTTATGCAACTCCGCTTATCGTAAAAACTTCGATGCCTCCGACCACTTCCTAACATGTTGCTGTCAGACAAACCACGCCATTCCACACAAAGCAAGCAACAGAGCAGACACACAAATATCAAAAAAAAAGATAAAAAGAAATTAAAATTAATTTCTTTCACCGCATAAAAACTGAGGCACATTCCATTCCACTGACAATAAAAAACATACATCAGCCTACTGGTCACCTTCTGGCCCATGGCAAATAAAAAAATACCGGCCAGAAATTGTACAAAAGAAAATCAAGTCATTTGCTTATAGAGCACGCACACACATACATACATACTCGCCATTAAAACCCACTTCGTATCGTAAATGTGGCTATGCAGCGAAATGCATGTTTATGGCAGAAAAAAATATAAATCTACAAGCAAAATAATTGTCTTCTGGACCAGACATGGCAAAGCACGGGAAACAATTCCCTGCCAGATTCATGAAATGGGGTGGGCAAAACGCACCTGCCCAATGATGTATTGTCTTCCAACCGGCCCAATAGCAATACTTCGAGGTGACATCTCTGTCATGCCGGCCTACATACATATGAATAAAGCAAAACATATAGACTCACACCCGTATTCACAGAACCCAAAACAGCTTCATAGTAGGCTTATTAGACAGTTTTGCTGGAATCTGTCAAATAAGCCAACTCTAACGCTTCTTTTAAGTTTTATGAATATGGGCATTAAGCAACAACGAATCGAAATGAATTCCAACAAAATATACTGTGCTGTCTTCATAACTATAATTCCAGCACAAAGCTATCGCTATAGCTCATCCACCCAATAATCGCCAAAGCAACAACACAAAGCACTTTCCAACGCCTGCCGAAAAGATGAGCCATATGTCAATACGTCTGGTCTCTTCGGTGTATGGTCGGCCATTGGTGATGTCAACCAGGGGCACTTATCATAATGGGGCATCGCCAGGCAGATGGCATATACCATGGCTGGAATCATATATACTGGGGTCCGTATGCCTTTTGACCCCACAGGTATACTGGTACTATCCCAATATGTCCCTGGCATAGCCGTCTTAGCCCCGTCCTGTCCATCCGTTTGGGTACCGCCAATAAAACGACAAAAAATATCCATGCTATATATCCATGATCTTCCATTTCAATCTTGAGCCAATAAGTCGAATAAAAGCATTCGATAATCCATATCATTCGGTGCCTTCGCAACACATATTGCACAATGATTTCTCTCATGACTTTATTAACCCTTCTTCTTCTTCTTCTTCTTGGTATGACTTTATTAACCCTGGTTTTATCTCATGGTACAACTAAGAGGTAGTGTCATTAACGCAACAACAAAAATCTACCCCCAACGAAACTACCTTGAGTGGCAAATGCCGTAAATTGAAATATCAAAGTGGTGTTAGAAATAAACTTTGTTTTACAACCTATCTTCTTCACTTGTGTTTTATATTTGTATTTTTTTTCCTTATAACACTATTTTGATGTTTATGTGTGGAATATCGGGTCATATAGAACATCCCCTCAAGATTTTAAAAAAAATTCGCAGCTGTGTTATCAAGCTATTGACATTTAGATCTACAGGAAAATCAAAACAAAAATAAAATATTGTACTCAGCTGTTCGCATGACCTCACGTTATAAATGCATTCTGGTTTTATTTGGTGCATTGATATTGCTTCTATATAAATCGGTCTTCTGATTTTTACTTCTCATTTTCGTTTGAAATATAGGTGAAATTAACAATACCGATGCTATCGATATTTATTATTAAAACTATCGAAAATGTGGAATGTTGTGATTATTGATAGTTTGCCAGCTCTACAGTGTTACCATCAATTGCATATGTCCTCTCTCAAGTTTCAAAATAATGCTGCTGAACATCCTATTTAATTCGGCATGCGCGCTTTTTTGAACGAAGCCCATTTATGGCCTACAGACTGAATTTTGTGCAGTTCTGGGTTAAGTATTGTATACCAAAATAAAAATGTTAATCTCTCCTTTAATTAGCTATGCGCACTTTTGTGAACGAAGTCCATTTACGTCCTCCATGATGGAATTAGTTTATTCACAGGTTAATATGCTGGCGATTGTAGCTAAAAACGATTTATAATTTCCGTAATACTGAATTTTTTTGGGTAAGTGTCACCCTGTAGTACTGCCATCTAGCAAGTAATCGTTGGTAACCTCATGCATGTTAATGTCAAAAGCAAAGTGTTTTGTGCCTTTCAATCAATCTCAATTTTCTAGTGTTTATACAATTCAGCT
Source organism: Stomoxys calcitrans (assembly GCF_963082655.1). Classification (NCBI taxonomy): domain Eukaryota; kingdom Metazoa; phylum Arthropoda; class Insecta; order Diptera; family Muscidae; genus Stomoxys; species Stomoxys calcitrans. The sequence continues at coordinate 43,981,262 of NC_081555.1, read as the reverse complement.
GGAAATATTAAAATTAAAGATATTAAAAATAAAATTAGCTCGCTAAAATGCTGTAACATAAAACAAATAACATGCTTCTTTCGATTTATAAGGCGTGCTTGTGTTGAAAAAGAGCCAAGTGTAATAACTCGCATAGATAAATTTTGATAAAGAAAAGAGTACTGAAGTACAAGTTCTATTTATATCACGGAAGGTGATATTGCGCACGCAAGTGAAAATTTTCAAATTTTGTTTTTCAAAAGAAAGAAAAACAAAATAAATGGTTGGTGGTGCAACGAAGAGTTAAGTGCTGTGTTAATTGATTACTGGTGCATTTTGTTTTGTGCATGCTATGCAGTGCGAGAACTGGTGAATATACACACATATGTTGGATTGTAAAAATCTGAAATAGACTTCATTGCATCGATAAGGAAAAGCGGCGGAAGCACCATTCTTTCATCTTTAACAGCAGTAATGATGAACGCAATGTAAGTATTTGCGCCATATAAAGTGAAGTATTGATATTTTCTTGCGGAAATGAGAATTAATGAATATTCTTGGCCAAACATGATGGTCATACTGCAGAAAAAAGGGAGATCATTGCCAGTTCGTTAAGAGTTCAATTGAACTTAGTCCATGTGTGTTCGTACTCAATATGTTGAGGGTGTATTGTTGTTTTTGTATTCGCTGCATTGTTATTGTTGTGTTGGCCACCAGGACGTGAGCTGAAATCTATCGTACCGTGATGTACGTAAAACATAGGAAAACAATAGCAACAACAACAACAACAATGAAACTTGTTTTCATCTCTGCATGTTTCTTTACGTGCTTCTTTTGAAAATTCAAAACATAATCAATTCACCCACATGTCTCAGGGATGCCATTTCATTCTTAAATATGAGGTTGTTGTAGCCACATTTTCAAGTGGAGTTCCTCGTCAAACTCGTGTAGGTGAGCAAGCTTGTTCCGGTTCAAAGGACCCATCGCCGCGGGAACAGGCTGGCCATTGTTTATATAAAGGTGCCATTTACTCGTCTTGTCACATCGATCATTATAGGCACTCAGTATTTGTGCAAGAGGCGTTGCCGTCCGACGTCTCACTGAGACTCCGCTGATTGTCCACGACTACCGTTGCAGCTCCTCCGTATGGAGCATTCCACTATCCGCAACCTATGGACTCACAGCAAAGCTTCTCGTGACGGCAATAAATACCACACAGATCGGACCTCAATGTTCCAGCTTGTGTGGTGCTCCCAGCTATCCCGAGCGGGACTAAAATATGTGGTCTTGCCTCTAGCTGTAAAGCAGAAGATACTGTAAGACTAGAAATTATCTAATGCAATCCAGAGAACTTTAATCTATTGTTATGCCTCAAAAATGTTAGTACCGCGCCATAGCGGAGTAAAGCAGAACGGAAGGGCAGACGAATGATTTTGGTGAATGCGAAGCCTTGCAGGGCGATGCTGCCCCAATTGTTGTTGTTGTTGTAGCAGTGTGTTGAACACCGAGACGGCAGCCCTTGCCGATGGAGGATTCCATCGGGTCAATCCGGTACGTACAACCGGCTGCCATGGGATTGATGCTGTCCCAGTAATTGGCATGAGCGACGAACGCGCATATAGCACTGTGGAACATTGAAACGGTCGGTGGGATTTAAAAACCCTTATAAGGGATCCGGATCTCGTCAACCTTACCTAACATTACCTACTAGTATTATTTGCATAAAATATGGATAATATTTTCTGTGTACAATATTAGTGCTGTTTAATGATAAACTTATTTCGACTGTGAAATCCAACGAAAATTTTCTGTTTTGTTTCTTTGAATGACATGCATGAATTTGATGGCAACACTGTTTACTCCATCTTACTGAAATTTTTACAGTGCGTATGAAAAAAATATGTACGTGTGGGTTGTGGATATGCGGATCCCAGACTTTTGAAAGAAATACGATTTTAGCCTCTTGTTTTCTTGGAAGCCTTTATACCAAATAGTGTTTTCGATATTATTGTGATTCTCTTTATAATATTTTTTTGCTGAAAATAAAGTGTTTGTCCATACATAAATAAGTGTTGCAAACATCCATACATACATGTGCTCATACCCTGCAAACATTTTCGATCGTGCGAGTCACTAAATCTGCACTCAAGGCGATATATACCTACTTGGCGATATATACCCATGAATGAGTAAGTAGGGACCCAAAAAAGTTTTCAATTCGATTAGCAACGTCATTAATAAAACTAAATATTTTTTTACCAGTTAGAGTGATATTAATAGTCAAAGATTTTATTTTACCTAACTGGGATTTGAACAGAAAACCCTACGATTGTGACGCGTCTGCTATCCCTCTGTGCTACGCACCTTTCTTCATTACAGAAGGCCCTGTGGACGCACCCCATCTTAGTCGCAGAGTTCCTGGGTCTTGACACTCAACAGAATCTAGCAGACTAAAAATTGAACACAACAACAACTGAAGGCTAAGTAAACATACATACTCTTGTGTGGGGTTTTTGAAGTTAGCGTCCAAAACAACAAAAAATCTATGTTTATACCCACCACCGAAGGATGGGTGTATATTAATTTTGTCATTCCGTTTGCAACACATCGAAATGTCCATTTTCGACCCTATAAAGTATGAATATTCTTGATCAGCGTAAAAATCTAAGACGATCTAGCCATGTTTGGCCGTCTGTCGGTTGAAATCACGCTACATTCTTTAAAAATAAAGATATTGAGCTGAAACTTTGCACAGAACATTTATTTTGCCCATAAGCAGGTTAAGTTCGAAGATATGGACCGATCGGCCCATTTAGCGTCTTAGGCCCATAAAAGCCACATTTATTATCTGATTATGCTGAAATTTGGAAGAGTGAGTTGTGTTAGACCCTTCGACTATTTCTATTTCAATTTGGCTCAGATCGGGCCAGATTTTGATATAGCTATCATATAGACCGATTTCTCGATTTAAAGTTTTGGGGTCATAAAAGGCGCATTTATTGTTCGATTTCGTCGAAATTTGGGACATTGCGTTGTGTTAGTCCCTTCGACATTTTTCTTCAATTTGGCCCAACTCGGTTCAGATTTGGATATAGCTACCATATAGAGCGATATCTCGATTTATGGTTTTGGGGCCATAAAAGGAGCATTTATTGTCCGATTTTGTCGAAATTTGGGACATTACAATGTTCTAGGCCCTTTGACATTCTTCTTCAATTTGGCTGTAATCGGTCCAGATTTGGATATAGCTGTCATATGGAGCGATATCTCGCCTTGGCCCCATAAAAGGCGCATTATAATCCGATTTCACTGAAATTTGGCACATGACTTATTTTAGGCTTTTCGACATCCGTGTCGTATATCGTTCAGATTGGTTTATATTTAGATATAGCTATTGAAAAGATCAATCAAAAGTAACAATTCTGGGAGGGAGTGAGAAAGTCACTTTGAAATGTTTGTAGGGATATGATCTTTTGAGGTACTTACATACATGTACATATAAACATATTTTACTTCAGCATGACCTTAGTCTGCGAGTTGTTGCTTAATTTTTCTTTTTTTGAACCTACCTACCTACCTTACGAGATAAATAGATAACAGTTCTCCTTTATTTAGTGTCATTTCGCGTATCTGTCACCTGGTGATTTGTCTTAAAAGCTTTTTAAGTGCCTTTGCAAATGGCTGCAGCCATACACACACACACACGCATACAAACACACAGAGTACACACAAGAAGTTCTCCTTTTGATCTCTCAAACAGGTATTGCGAGACCGACCAATCATCCGACCGATCGACCCACCGCCGATTCAACAACACAAAAGTCACAAAAAATATGTTCAAAAAAAGCATCAGTAACAAATTATTTCGAATCGTAAAAAATAGATTTCTAAGAATTTTTATTTTTAATTTAAATTTTTAGAAAAAGAAAACAAACAAAAATAATTAATTTTTCTGTGGCATCATTTACCATCTAGTCTGATATGGTGTCTGTGTCTTGTGTTTGGCACATATTTATGTTGGCGTTTCTGTTTTGGTTGCTTTGTCGTTTTTATAGATATTTATAAATTATTCATTTATATTATGTTTTGTTTTTTTTTTTTTCTTCATTCACTTTTGCAATTCTACGAAATGATATCTGGTTTTGTGTCTTGTTTTGCTAGACTTTTTTTTGTACTTTACCAAATGTAAACAACGAAAATACTACGAAGTGAAAACTTATCACCTGAATATTGGAATTTTAACATATTAAACAATAAGCGATTTGCCGAATGGTTTCCCCTGAAGTTTGTTTACTTATGGGCTAATAAAGAAATTTGTACCTGGAATTGCTCGGCAAAAAATAAAAACGTTGCGTAGGCTTTAAATCTTGATTCGAATTTGCTGCCATTAAACCTCTGCTAGTGTTTGAAGCAGGGATGATAATTTTGATACTTTGGTACTTTTTGAACACCGAAAGTACCACGGTACTCCCGCGAGTCATTTGGTTTTTTTTTGGGGGCAATGACCATGCCTTATTACATGTAAACGAAAACTCAAGAAAGGGGAGTTTTAATTCTATGATTGGCATTAGGTCTGTTACTTTTCCAGTAAAAATTTGCAGGAGAGTAAAAAATTTGCAAGCAAAAGTACGCGCATGACTTCCACTAGAAATTTGCAGAAAAACAGCTGATTTTTGTTTTGGTTGGTTTTTATTTATACTTGCTAGGAAAACTTTTTATACCCACCACCGTACGATAGGGGGTATATTCATTTGGTCATTCCCTTTGCAACACATCGAAATGTCAATTTCCGACCCTACAAAGTATAAATATTTGGGATCGTCGTAAAATTCTGAGACGATGCAACGATGTCCGTGTGTCTGTCCGTTTGTCCGTCCGTCTGTTGTAATCACTCCAGAGCCTTCAAAATTTGAGATATTGAGCTGAAATTTGGCACCGATACGTCTTTTTAATGCACGCTGTTTAAGTTCTTGAACGGGCCAAATCGGACCATATTTGGATATAGCTGCTATATAGACCGATTTTCCGATAAAGGGTCTAATGCCCATAAAAGCTTTACTTTTCAGCCGATTTTGCTGAAATTTGAAACAGTGAGTAGTTTAAGGCTTCAGATCGGACTATATTTAGATATAGCTGCCATATAAACCGATCTCCCGATAAAGGGTCTGAAACCCATAAAAGCTTTATTTATTACTCGATTTCATTGAAATTTGAAACAGTAAGTTTTTTAAGGCCTGCCGACATGCGACCTTAATATGTTTTAGATCGGACAATATTTGGATATAGCCTCCATATATACCGATCTCCCGATAAAGGGTCTGAAGCCCATAAAATCTTAATTTTTTAACCAATTTTGCTGAAATTTGAAACCGTGAGTAGTTTAAGGCCTCCCAACATCGGACTCAAATATGGATTAGATCGGTCCATATTTAGATATAGCTGCCTTTTTACTTGTTTTTCAATAAAAAATGCTGTCTATACTTTGAGGTATTTTCCTTAGATGAACATCAATTCATTCATCCGAGAGTGAAAAGGCTAGAAGGGGAGCTATTTGTATATCCATGATCTCCGTGCCGCTGGACAGCCGTCATAAATTACAGTGCAATCCCAAGGCAGCCGGTTCTACATACCGCATTGGCCCGATGGAGTTTTTCATTGGCCCAATGGAGTCTTTCAGTGTAAAACACACTGCTACAACAACAACAACCGTGCACGAAGCTACGAATGTCATCCGTGTCGTCAAGTCAGGCAAGGCGCTCATTCCAGGCAGAATCTCTAAACTGATGCTGAAGAATCTGTATCTGCCGGGAGTAGATTACCTTACAACTGTCCTCAGCCTATCTGAACACTATAATAGTGCTCGATGTTTGGAAGATGGGTAGTCTGATCCCGCTACTGAAACCTGAAAAGGACACGAAAAAGGGGGAGTCGTACAGACCGATCTCCCTTTGCTCATCAGTAGCCATCGTTGGACAATTTCCATACGCCGAGCATCAGCATGCATTTCGAAGGCTGCATAGGACTACAATTGCTTTACATGTCATCACGATGTATAAAAGTACACTTGTTGTGCTGACAAAGATACCTTGGACTAACCATCCAATGCTTCTGGATTCTGTGGTTAGATAAATTACTACGACCACTAATGTGAGGCTAAGGGAGCTTTCTATTTGGTCATGTGGCGGCTACGGACACTCGTTATCATTGAAGATATCTATCCGTTCACAATGCTGGCAAAAAAAGTCCCAGTAGAAATTTGCAGGTTCTCTGATTTCTAACTGTCAACATTTCTCGCTCGCGCTCTCTTCTGCTGGCAAATAAAGTACGCGAACGGCTTCCAGTACAAATTTGTGCAAATTTGCACAAATTTTTGAGTTCCCGAACACAGCTATTGGCATTACTTATCGCAAAATTGCAAATATGCCCATGAAGATTCCATTAAGGAATAGCGGGGGTACTTCTCTTATCTCATGGCTTGCTGTCATTCGAACATAGCTGATTATCTACGATAAATATCTCACAAGTGGTTTGGCAGTGAAGGCTAGAGGGGTGCCGTCAATAAACTTGGTTAACCCGAAGCCTTTCGGGTCGGCGCAGTCCAAGTTATGGGCTGGGAGACGAATGCGCATGTATGCCTTTGGAACAGCGAAATGATCGGTAGGACGGTGAAAATCCTATAGGGGAGGTCCAGATCGTGAGAAGACGATGCTATTACTGAAAGGGAGTAAGAAGAAGGTCAGCATAGCTATTGGTATCATAACGGGGCACATAGGACTACGAGCTCACTTATTTAAAATCGGTGCAGCAAGTGGCAGCATGTGTAGGGTATGCGGGGACTCCCCTTCCCCTAATTTTGAAAATCGCCGGATCTCGGGAAAATAGGTGGTGTTATTTAAGCGAAATTTTGTGTGTCCTCTTATGGTAACCTAAAATCAAAAAATTGGCATCTAAATTTCGAATGGGGTACCTACCAAATATGTATAAAGGCCAATCACAACAATATGGGATTCAAATGAAAGGATTTAAGATTAGAAAACTTATCTGATATCCAATTGTCGGACCAAGTGTTTGGGGGACCACCCAAACCCCCAAAACACACCTATTTCGTACATATTTACCGACCATGGCAATATGGGACTCAAATGAAAGGTATTTGCGAATAGAATACGAATCTGATATCCAAATGTGGGACCAAGTTTCTGGGGGTCCACCCCTTCCCCGAGACGCCCGCAAACAGGACTTATTTACTGGCAATATGGGGCTTAAATAAAAGGTAGTTGAGTGTAGAATACGAATCAGATATCCAGATGAGGGGCAAGTGTTTGGGGGCCGCCCATCCCCGAGCAAATCCACCAAAGAGGACAAATTTACGACTATAGCAATATGGGGCTCAAATGAAAGTACTTTGGAAGTAAAGCACAAATCTGATGTCATTATTACGGAAAAGTGTCTATGGGTCCACCCCATCACCATAACACCACCCAAATAGGAAGTATTTGCTGACCATTGCAATATGATGCTCAAATAAGAGGTTTTTTTTTGAGTATAACACGAATCTGATATTTATTTTCAAAGCCAAGTCACTGAGTGGCCGCTCCATCCCCCAAAACACCCCCCAAACCGACTATGGAAAAATGGGGCTCAAATGAAAGGTAATTGGGAGTAGACCATGAATCTGATATCAACATTCGGGATCAACTGTCTAGGGTACGTCATACCATCATAGCAACCCCCAAATAGGGCGTATACGCTCACCAAGAAAATTTGGGTCTTCAAGACAGTGGACCTCGATATTAATTGTTTTTAGGGTCCATACACCAAATAAGGGTTTTAAATGAATGGTATTTGAGATTAGAAAACGAATTTGATATCAAATTTTGAGGCCAATGGCAATATCAGGTTGAAATAAAAAAAATGATATTTGAGAGTAGAGCACGATGATGATTTATTTTCAGGGCTAAGTATTTGAAGGACCAACCCACTCCCCAAAACACACCTAAATCGGACATATTTTCCGACCAGGTCAGTGTGAGGCTCAAATGAATTGGCCACTTCCGCGACCAATTTTCTAAGGGTCTACCCCTTCCCCAAAACAAACAGCAATTATTTACTGGCCATCGCAATATGGAGCTCAAATAAAGGTTTTTGGGAGTAGAGTACGAATCTGATATTTAAAGAGTAAAATTTACAAAGAGTAAAAATTGTCATGGTATTTCATTATAAAGGATAATTTTGTTCCATATAAAGTAAAAGAAGACACAGCGCAGAGGGCCCTTTCCAGCTGGTATATTATTGCGTTGCCAAAAAAGTAATTGCGGATTTTTCATATAGTCGGCGTTGACAAATTTTTTCACAGCTTGTGACTCTGTAATTGCATTCTTTCTTCTGTCAGTTATCAGCTGTTACTTTTAGCTTGCTTTAGAAAAAAAGTGTAAAAAAGTATATTTGATAAAAGTTCATTCTAAGTTTTATTAAAAATGCATTTACCCAATATAATTATTGTTTTATTTTATGAAATAAATGCTTCGATGTCCTATTTTTTGCGTAGTTTCTTGAAAATAGACGATAATTTGTTATTTACGATAGGTAAATTCTCCGAAACTTTTATTCGAAGTTTCGAATAAAAATTAATCGATAACAAAAAATGCGAAAATCGATAGTTATAAGCCGATTGCGGATGCGACAATAAGGCCTCAGAACTGTAATAAAATTCGTGATAATATTTTTCAATTGAAATGACTCAACGATCCGTTTAGTCATGGCCTATCTAATTTTTCAACATTTCTTCTATTTTGTAGCCACGTAGTGCTATGGCCATGTAGTGCTATGGCACCTTCGTTTGCGTGTTTGAACCGAAACCCCTTTGGGCGATAAGAAGTTTCGCCTCCTTTAAGTCGCCAGGTCCTGATGATGTATCACCGGTTGTATTACAAGCTGTGTCTGATAGACTGGTTCTCCGGCTTAGGGAGATATACTCTGCTTGTATCAGAATGTCATATATACCTGTGGAATGGAGGACACGAAGGTCGTTGTCATTCCGAAAGCAGGAAAACCCTACCACACGAAGGCGAAGGATTTCTGTCCTATTAGTCTGTTGTCCTTTATGCTTAAGACTCTTGAGAGGTTGATAGAAACATATCTTAGGGCAAAGATCCCTGGAGATCGCATGTCGCGGCAGCAGCATGCATATAGTAAAGGCAAATCCACTGAAACATTACGGCAGGTCTGGGATCTATGGATCTAAAAAGATGGGTTAGCAGAGGAACTCCTCAAGGAGGTGTACTGTCTCCTCTGTTTTGGCATATAACCATTATTGTCTCTGGAAGAAATGACGTGGCAATTGCGGTTAGGGGAAAGTTTGCCAGCACTCTAAGAAATATACTTCAGGAAGCTATACGTGCAACAGCAAAGTGGGCTACCGAAAGTGGTCTGGGTATAAGTACGTGCAAAACAGAAGTATTTCTTTTTAGCAGCAGATACAAGTTGCCTACAGTGGAACCTGTCTCCATAGGTGGAGAGAATGTTCCATTTAGAGAAAGCGCAAAATACCTGGGTGTTTTGCTGGACAGGAAACTGAATTTCAAATCCAGCATTTTGGAAAGGACAAGAACAAGGCCACTATTGCCCTATACACCTGCAAGAGAGCCATTGGCAAAAGTTGAGGATTTAGAACGCGTGTCATGCATTGGGTATATACTGCAGTTGTCAGACCTATTATGCCATATGGTTGTTGTTGTTGTCGTAGCAGTAAGTTGTATACTGAGGCGGCAGCCCTTGCCGACGAAGGACTCCATCGGGTCAATCCTGTACGTACAACCGGCTGCCATGGGATTGATGCTATATGGTGTTGTGGTCTGGTGGAAGGCGCTTCAAAAATCCACTTACTGTTCAATACTTAAACCGATACAAAGGATGGCTTGTTTGTGCATCACAGCCCCACTGAGAACGACACCATCGGATGCACTGAATTTAATGTTACATCTTATGCCTCTGGACATTGTGGCTACCCAAATTGCAGCGACCACTGCCGTGAGGTTAAGAGAGCTTTCTCATTGGTCATGTGGCGGCTACGGACACTGTGTCATCCTTGATACAATATTCCAGGCAGTGTGGATTACACCCTACCTGAGCTGCTGTTTGATAAAAATTACTGTACCACTATTCCTGATAGAACCGATTGGAACTACGATATGGCTGGTAATAGAAGTTCTATACGGATGGTTTCAAACTAAACGACCAGATGGGCTTTGGTGTGTACTCTTAAGATCTAAAAGTGGTCATATCGAAGAGGTTACCCGACTACTGCAGTGTGTATCAAGCAGAGATCCTTGCAATTTAGGAAGTGGTGGAATGGCTAAGATATAATGTAATTACGACGTTTGGCATAAATATCTTCTCAGACAGCCATTAAATCCCTGGAGAATGTATTTCTAAACACAAAAACCGCCCTCGACTGTCGCAGATCTCTCAACGAGATGGCTAAACAGTTCAAAATTCCACTGTTCTGGGTGCCGGGCCCCAGAGATATCCCAGGAAATTCTAATGCAGACGAGCTTGCGAGACTTGGAATTACCTTACACACTCCAGGGAACCTGTGGGTATACCTCTACCGACATATAAGCTAAGTTTTTAGGACCGGGCCGGAAGGGCAACGAATGATAGATGGTCACAAAGAGGGGGCTGTGAGCATTCCAAAACTATGTGGCCTCATCTAGACTTGAAGAGTTCGTCTGTCATAGAACGGACGTCTCAGTCATTGTGTCCACCATGACAGGTCAACGTCTAATCGGAAAACATGCTGACAGACTGAAGATTGCCAGCAACGACTTTTGCAGAAGCTGTAGGGACATCGAGGAGGAAGAGACTATAGAACACCTTCTGTGTGTGTGTCCCGCACTAGCAGTTTGAAGGAATTCCACTTTAGGTTCTCATTTCTTTGAGAACCTATATGATTTAGCGGATGTAAACATTCCCAAGTTTTTGGGCTTTTTAAAGCGATCTGAATGGTTCAATGGTAGGAACTGGAAGGCATCTTTTTTTTCGCTTCCTGTTGTATCACAATGGACGAAAACGTCTAAGTGAGTCTAATGGCAGACTGCCACTTAAACCTACCGCACATTTCTATTCGAAGTTTCGAAAGGAATTAATCGATAACACGGATGCCATTATCCAAAAAATGCGAACCTCAATCATTACAAGTCGTTTGCGGATGCGAGAATTAGGCCCCAGAACTGAGGTTAAGGATATTTTGTGGATGGTTGGTTTAAAAAAACAAACCCTTAATGGCTTCCCACAAAATATCACACATTATTCAGAAGAAGAAATTCTATCCATGATGCATTCTCGTTTAGAGATTTTAGATTGTGCCCTAAGTGTTTTTGAAACCATAATCTTTGTATTTTTAATTATTGGGTCTTTGCTACACAATTCATACAAGAAGTTTTGATGGAAAATGTATGGTGGAAAAACATTTCTTCTATACCCGCATTTGTATTTACCCCAATCAATTCAATATCGTGTTAATTGTACCAAGTAGATTTTTATTTATCATTTTCAACCTTCCATCAAACGAAACATACAATACAACGTTCATTTGACGTTGACATTGTAATTGCATTTAATAACATCTTCGTTAGAGTTTCATTCCTTTCATTTCCCGTGTGTTCTGGCTTGGAATGAATGATAAGATGATTGTTATACCCTCCACCATAGCATGGGGGTATACTAATTTCGTCATTCTGTTTGTAACACCCTTCGAAATATGCCTCTGAGACACCATAAAGTATATATTGGGTTGCCCAAAAAGTAATTGCGGATTTTTTAAAAGAAAGTAAATGCAATTTTTATAAAACTTAGAATAAACTTTAATCAAATATACTTTTTTTTACACTTTTTTTCTAAAGCATGCTAAAAGTAACAGCTGATAACTGACAGAAGAAAGAATGCAATTACAGAGTCACAAGCTGTGAAAAAATTTGTCAACGCCGACTATATGAAAAATCCGCAATTACTTTTTGGGCAACCAATAAATCGATCTCTCTATTTTACTTTTTGAACCCCCAAAGGGCGCAATTCTTATTCGAATTGACTGAAATTTTACACAGGTCTCCAACATAAAATTTAATTGTGGTCCGAACCGGACCATATCTTAATATCGCTCCAATAGCAGAGCAAATCTTTTCTTTTATCTTTGTTTTTTTTTTCGCCTAAGAAGAGATGCCGGTAAAAGAAGTCGACAAATGGGATCCATGGTGGAGGGTGTATACGATTCGGTCCGGAACGCTTTTACTTGTTTTTTTCTGTTGTTTCCCTAATAAAAATCAGTTTTCTCTCTCCCATCCAATGTACGCTACAGGTAGAGCAAATATTTTCGGTACGTATTTTCCAATCTTCAGTATTATGCAGCTGATTTCAGTGCAAACAGCTTTTATTTATCCCCGCTTCTAGGTAGTATTTGTGTTTGGTTACCAATTAGTGCTGAGGGTTTATGGTAAACACATGAAAACATACTCCGGCATCAGCCTACAACAATGCGACCGACTTTGGTTAGATGGAAGGGCACTTATTGCACTATAATGCTGTGCACATTGCCTAAACATGTCTGTTTGGAGGTAGAAAACTGAAATGGTGAAATTTGTGTGTGCCTGTGAAAGGTCTTACACTTTGGGCTTATCTTAGGCTGAGCAAATGATAAAACGGCAAAGGTTATTTGGTAAATCTTTTTGGAATTTTCTTCTCTACATATGGATGGCCTTTTATCTCTCCAAGGATAAAAGGCCTCGCTGGATCGATTTTAGTTGCACCAAATGTGTTCCTAGATCTTGCATTACAAAATGTACCTGCTCATGTCACGCCTGTCCTTCATAATCAACCAATTGCTTTACTTCCGTTTAAATGTGGGAGATTCAAGCAATTTTGACAATGGTCCTGAGAAAAAGTCACCCCATGTGGCATTGAATTTAATTGCTTTGATGCGTTTGCGTTTCTTTCATAGATACAAAACTGTGACCATTACAATAAAGACAACCCCTACTCACATACCCACGCACACACACATACGCATTGATGTAGAGTCCTTCCATTGAAATAATAAATTCCTGCAATGCTTTTGTCCAGCTATGACTAAAATGCCTCATGTGTTAATATGATAATGTCACAGTAGCCGGACACACCTTAAAAACATTCGCAATTTATTACTGCCATTGCTATTGTCGAACGAGCGAACCTTGAATCATCAAGTGCAAATAGAATTCTGCGTAACCAAAATTTGTGGTATGTTATTCGTTTTTGCTGAAAACGCTGGAAAGACTGATTGACCTGATGGTGAGAGGGGGACTGACGCCGGTGAACATCAGTGGGGTACAACACGCATACCTCAAAGGCAGGTCGGTGGAGACGGCCTTTCACGAGGTGGTATCGGAGGTCGAGACGTCTCTCCGATAGAAGGATTACACTTTGGCGGCCTTCTTGGATATTGAGGGGGCTTTCAATAATGTGGAGATTGGGGCGATAGTCGCCACACTGAACCGCAGGGGGATTCACCCCTTAATATACCAATGGACAAATAATATGCTTTATGGCAGGATTATTAATTCGAACCTGGGAGATTGTGTGGTCAGAAGGCGGATGATCAGAGGAACGCCCCAAGGAGGGGTGTTCTCACCGATACTGTGCATCCTTGTGATTAACGAAATCCTGATGGATTTCGGTAGGGACGGCACGAGGATTATCGCTTATGCGGACGACGTCGTGCTGCTGGTCCGAGGCAAGTTTCTGTCGGCGATCAGCGAGATCATGAAAGGTGCACTGAGGAGGTTCTTGCGATGGGCTACCAGAAATGGGTTGACAACCCACCCAGGGAAGATGGAGCTGGTGCTCTTTATGCTTAGATATAAAATACTCAGACTGCCGTCCTTGGACGGGGTCACCCTGCGGCTGTCAAAGGAGCGAAGGCATAGTCATTGATTCGAAACTGTCCTGGAAGAGGAACAGCGAGGAAAGAAGCCGTAGCCTTCTGAAGCCTGTGCGCTTTTTACTGCTGCAGGAGGATGTTTGGTAGGAAGTGGGGTGTGACTCCCAAGATGATTAATTGGATATATACGACCATCGTGAGACCAGTACTGGCCTATGGAGCACTGGTGTGGTGGGACGTCGTAGGCAAGAGGACGTGTGCTAAGGAGTTCGAGAAGGTCCACAGACTGGTCTGCGTCGGGATCCCCGGGGGCGCTGAGATCCGCATAGCAGGCAGGCTTGGAGGCGATGCTGGATAACAGCAGCCCATTGGGGCCTATATTTGGAACTGCGGCGCCAGGGTCGCGCTTAGGCAGAGAGAGCTCGGCATGCTGAAGGAGGATGGTTGCGGCCACAGTTCGATTCTCCGACAACCTGGCACCAGTGCCGACTGGGCACTGAGGCCATTCGCGATTCGTTTTCCTGAGAGGGTCGAATGGTGTACTTGAGGAGGATGAGACCTCGATCTACACAGATGGCTCCAAAATAGAGTCAGGGACTGGATTGGGGTTCTAATCTGGTGCACTCTATATCAGTATGTCTCTGAGACTGCCGGACGAGTATACGGTCTTTCAGGCAGAGGTCTGTGCCATTGCAGTGACCGCAAGTGCAATTCTGGTAAGGGATTTACAGTCCTCGAAACTTACAAATTTAAGTGGACAGCATGGCGGCGCTCAAGGCCTTAGAGTCGAAATGCGTGGCGGATTGTTGAGAGTCCCTGGATAGGCTCCGGACCCACGATGTGACGCTGACATGGCGAGGTGCGACTCGGTAGATGCTTGCCGGACTCCGAGAACTCGACAAGGGAGCTGCTGGCGTTCGATAAGATGTTGATGAGTACTTTGACGGGGGTCATAACCGGACAGTAGTGTGTCATAGACCGCATGACGGCGCGCATGGGAATACCACACAATGACTTCTGTAGGAGTTGCCTCGATGAGGATGAAGAGGAGAGCGCTTGCTGTGTTCCTGTCCGGGTCTGCAGAGACGTAGACTGTCCTTTCTGCGGAGTCGTATCTTCTGTACGGTTCTTCAACCCTATTCAACCTATCTTTTTCTTTTATTCGTGTATAACCTCTAGTACGAGGTCTCACATTTTCTTTTTGGTCTCCGAGTGAACTCACCTTTGTTGGCCAACCCATTCAACCTAACCTATTCGGACATATAAAAGACACATCTGATCGCCTATATTAAATACAACCAATGGAGGAGCAGGCTGCCGTGGATCGTAGGTTAACATATTCCCTACGACGTCGTACAGCTTTAGATGGGTTAGGTTGAATGGGTAGCCCACCATGAAAAAAAGCAAGTTCACTCGGAGGGCAGTCTGTTCCATAGAGAGAAAAAGAAGTGTGGTTGAAAAAAAAAATGGAGAGAACATGGAAAACATTTTTCCAGCGATGATTATCCTCTAACTGATTCTAGCGATATTTTGTGAGGTTATTTCGCCACGCAAAACTTCTCTGCGAAGAAGTTTCGCCAACTGGTTTGCGTTTCGGTCTCAGCTGTGAAAATAATGTCCCTTTTAATGAGAGGTTCGTGTGAACATTGTCTTAAAGAGGTCACAACCAGTGTTGTTACTCAAGAAAATTATTTTCTACCAAAATTTAGGAAAAATCCTACCACAACCTATCAAATCTATCTACAAACCAAAAATGCCGTATATTTTTTTTTTATAGCAACCACCAAAGAAGTGGTGGTGACGTAAGGCCAGAGCAAGATCGGAAATGTACCCACTTCATGCATCGGTTACACCTCACCGACACCGATCGATGATGAAGGCGGTTCTGGCAAATCGAACAGAACCAGGGCCCGAGGCTCTTTTCAATCACGGCACAGACCAGAAGCTTGCGGAGAAGGCACTCCGGAAGGTGCCTCTCCCACGAACACGTACATAGCCCTTGCCGATGAAGGATTCCATCGGGTCAATGCGGTGCGTACAACCGGCTATTAGTAGTTTTTTGGACTTTGACTAAATATACCTTGGGATTAAATTTTCAGTTGCTTTCTCACTTTTTATACCCACCACCGTAGGATGGGGGGTATATTCATTTAGTCATTCCGTTTGCAACACATCGGCAACATATATAAATTTCGGATCGTCGTCCAAGTTCCAAGACGATTTAACGATGTCCGTGTGTCTGTCCATCCGTCTGTTGTAATCACTCTACAGCCTTCATTGAGATTGAGATGAGCTGAAATTTGGCACAGATACGTCTTTTTGATGTACGCTGGTTAAGTTCTTGAACGGGCCAAATCGGCCCATATTTGGATATAGCTGCTATATAGATCGATCTGCCGATAAAGGGTCTAATGGCCATAAATGCTTCAATTTTTTTATCCGATTTCGCTGAAATTTGAAACAGTGAGTAGCTGAGGGCTTCCCGACATCCAATCCAAATATGGTTCAGATCGGACTATGTGGAGATATAGCTGCCATTTATACCGATATGCCGATAAGGGGTCTGAAGCCCATAAAAGCTTTTTTATTACCTGATTCCGCTGAAATTTGAAATTTTATTTAAGACTCCCGATATTTGACCTAAATATGGTACATATCGGACTATATTTAGATGTAACTGGCATATAGACCGATCTACCGATTAAGGGTCTAATGCCCATAAATGCTTTATTTTTTAACCGATTTCGCTGAAATTTGAAACGTTAAGTAGTTTTAGGCCTCGCAGTATAGGACCCAAATATGGCTTAGATCGCACTTTATTTAGATATAGCTGCCATATAGACCGATCTCCCGATTAAGGGTCTGAATCCCATAAAAGCTTTATTTTTTTAACCGATTTCGCTGAAATTTGAAACGTTGACTGGTTTTAGGCCTCGCAGTATAGGACCTAAATATGGATTAAATGGGTCTATATTTAGACATATAGACCGATCTCCAAATAAAGGGTCTAAAGCCCATAAAATCTTTATCTTTTTAACCGATTTCGCTGAAATTTGAAACAGTGGGTAGTTTTAGGTCTCCCGCCATCTGACCCAAATATGGTAAAGATCGGACTGTTTTTAGATATAGCTGTCATATAGACCGGTCTCCCGATAAGGGGTCTGTCTGAAGCTCATAAAAGTATTGTTTATTACCCGATTTTGTTGAAATCTTATATATAAAAATCAATTTGTGTTTGTTTGTATGTTTGTGTGTTCCTTATAAACTCAGAATCAGCTGAACAGATTTTCTTCATATTTTCCTAGATGGTGCATAATGACCCCGTGGTGAAAATAGGGTACTACATTTTTTGATATCTGAAGGGGGAGCGGACCCTCCCCCTTACCCTAATTTTCAGAAACGCCAGATCTCGGAGATGGGTGGTGCGATTTAAGCGAAATTGTGTGTGTGCTCTCATATAGTACCCTAAAAATAAAAATTTGGTATCCAAATTTCGGATGGGGTACCTAGGGGGGCTGCGCCACCCTAAAACCTACCAAACATATATTAAGACCAATCACGACAATATGGGACTCAAATGAAAGGTATTTAGGATAAGAAAACGTATCTGATATCCAATTGTCGGACCTAGTGCTAGGGTGACCACCTAAGCCCCAAAACACCCCTAAATCGGACATATTTACCTTCCATGACAATATGGGACTCAAATGAAAGATATTTGCGAGTAGAATACGATTCTGATATCCAAATGTGGGACCACGTTTCTGGGGTCCACCCCTTTCCCTAAACATCCCCCAAACTGGACTTATTTACTGACCTTGGGAATATGGGGCTTAAATAAAAGGTATTTGAATGTAGAATACGAATCTGATATCTAAATATGTGATCAAGTGTTTGGGGGGCCGTCTCTCACCAAAAACATGCCCCAAAGGGGTACAAATTTACGACCATAGCAATATGGGGCTCAAATGAAAGGTCTTTGGGAGTAAAGCACGAATTTGATATCAATATTCGGAAAAAGTGTCTATGGGGCCACGCCATCCCCACAACACCACCCAAATAGTAAGTAATTTCTGACTATTGCAATATGAGGCTCAAATAAGAGGGTTTTTAAAGTGGAACACGAATCCGATATACATTTTCAAGGCCAACTCACTGAGTGGCCGCCCATTCCCCAAAACACCCCCCAAGTCGGTCATGTTTGCCGACTTGGAAATATGGGGTTCAAATTAAAGGTATGTGGGAGTAGACAACGTATCCGATATCAACATTAGTGGCCAACTGTCCAGCGGACGTCCCACCACCATAACAACCCCCAAGACAATTTGGGTCTTAAAGAAAGTGTAACTAAATATTCACAGTTTTTAGGGCTAATACCCAAAACTGACATATTTGCTGACATTTGCAATAAGAAGTTTAAATGAGATTAGAAAACGAATTTGATATCCAATTTTTAGGGCAATGGCAATATGGGGTTCAAATAAATCATATATAAATATATGAGAATAGAGCACGTTGCTGATATATTTTCAGAACTAAGTGTTTGGGGGACCACCCCAATTCCCTAAATTGGGCATATTTACCGACCAAGGAAGGTATTTGAGATTAGAAACGAATTTGATAACCTATTTTGGGGCCATGTATTTGGGGGACGCCTCATCCTGTAAACTCCCCCTCAAAGCCAATTGCAATATGGGGTTTAAATAAATGGTATTTGAGAGAAGAGCACGATGCTGAGATTATTTCAGGGCCAAGAATCTGGGGGACCACCTCTCCCTAGAAAACACCACTAAATCAGACACCATGAGAATATCGGGCTGAAATGTAGTACTTTGAGAATGGAGTACACCTTACATCCAAACATAAATTCGTAGACCAATATAGATCATATGGGGTTCAGATAAAGGCACGTATATTGTTAAACTGTTAGTCAAGTTAGCATGGTATTTCACTAAAAGATCTTTAATTATCGAAAATAAATATTCCCAGGAAACTTTTGTTCCATATAAAGTAAAAGAAGGCGCAGTGGAGCGGGCCCGGGTCAGCTAGTTTGAAATACAAAATGTAACAGTGACTTATATTTATTAGACCACTCAATGTGTTCAACGGATTGTGCCGAAAGGTTATTTTCATATATAGTATATAGCCCAGGTGGTGGGTATCCAAATTTCGGCCTCGGCCGAACTTAATAGCTTTTTACTTGTTACACCATAGAATGGGGGTTATACTAATTTCGTCATTCTATTTGTAACTACTCGAAATATTCGTCTGAGACCCCATAAAGTATATATATTCTTGATCGTCGCGACATTTTATGTCGATCTAGTCCGTCCGTCCGTCCGTCAGTCTGTCTCTAGAGTGCGCAATTCTTATCCGATTGGGATGAAATTTTGCACGACGTGTTTTGTTATGATATCCAACAACTGTGCAAAGTATGGTTCACATCGGTCCATAACCTGATATAGCTGTCATATAAACCGATCTTGGGTCTTGACTTCTTGAGCCTCTAGAGTGCGAAATTCTTATCCGATTGGAATGAAATTTTGCACGACGTGTTTTGCTATAATATCCAACAACTGTGCCAAGTATGGTTCACATCGGTCCATAAACTGATATAGCTGCCATATAAACCGATCTTGGGTCTTGACTTCTTGAGCCTCTAGAGTGCGCAATTCTTATCCGATTGGAATGAAATTTTGCAATACGTGTTTTGCTATGATATCCAATAACTGTGTCAAGTATAGCTCAATTCGGTCCATAATCTGATATAGCTGTCATATTAACCGATCTTGGGTTTTGACATCTTGAGCCTCTAGAGTGCGCAATTCTTATCCGATTGGGATGAAATTTTGCACGACGTGTTTCGTTATGATATCCAACAACTGTACAAAGTATGTTTCACATCGGTCCATAACCTGATATAGCTGTCATATAAACCGATCTTGGGTCTTGACTTCTTGAGCCTCTAGAGTGCGAAATTCTTATCCGATTGGAATGAAATTTTGCACGACGTGTTTTGCTATGATATCCAACAACTGTGCCAAGTATTGTTCACATCGGTCCATATACTGATATAGCTGCCATATAAACCGATCTGGGGTCTTGACTTCTTAGGCCTCTAGAGTGCGCAATTCTTATCCGATTGGGATGAAATTGTACACGACGTGTTTTGTTATGATATCCAACAACTGCGTCAAATGTGGTTCACATCGGTCCATAGCCTGATATAGCTGCCATATAAACCGATCTTGGGTCTTGACTTCTTGAGCCTCTAGAGTGCGCAATTCTTATCCGATTGGAATGAAATTTTGCACGACGTGTTTTGCTATGATATCCAATAACTGTGCCAAGTATGGTTCAATTCGGTCCATAACCTGATGTTTCTGCCATATTAACCGATCTTGGGTCTTGACTTCTTGGGCCTCTAGAGTGCCCAATTCTTATCCGATTGGGATGAAATTTTGCACGACGTGTTTTGTTATGATATCCAACAACTGTGCAAAGTATGGTTCACATCGGTCCATAACCTGATATAGCTGTCATATAAACCGATCTTGGGTCTTGACTTCTTGAGCCTCTAGAGTGCCCAATTCTTATACGATTGGAATAAAATTTTGCACGACGTGTTTTGTCCAATAACTGCGTCAAATGTGGTTCACATCGGTCCATAGCCTGATATAGCTGCCATATAAACCGATCTTGGGTCTTGACTTCTTGAGCCTCTAGAGTGCGTAATTCTTATACGATTGAAATAAAATTTTGCACGACGTGTTTTGTTATGATATTCAATAACTGTGCCAAGTGTGGTTCAAATCGGTACATAACCTGATATAGCTGTCATATAAACAGATCTGGGGGCTTGACTTCTTGAGCATCTAGAGTGCGCAATTCTTATCCGATTAGAATGACATTTTGCACCACGTGTTTTGTTATGATATCACACAACTGTGCCAAGTATGGTTTAAATCGGTTCATAACCTGATGTTGCTGCCATATAAACCGATCTTGGGCCTCTAGAGAGTGCAATTCTTATCCGATTTGCCTGAAATTTTGTACGACAGATCCTCTCATGACCATCATCATACGTGTTTATTATGGTTTGAATCGGTCTATAGCCCGATACAGCTCCCATATAAATCGATCTCTCTATTTAACTTTTTGAGCCCCCAAAGGGCGCAATTCTTATTCGAATTGGCTGACATTTTACACAGGTCTCCAACATATAATTTAATTGTGGTCTAAACCGGATCATATCTTGATATCGATCGCTCTAATATCAGAGCAAATCTTTTCTTATATCATTTTTGCCTAAGAAGAGATGCCGGAAAAAGAACTCAACAAATGTGCTCCAAGGTGGTGGGTATCCAAATTTCGGCCCGGCCGAACTTAATACCTTTTTACTAGTTTTTTATTGCCTTAGATTAATTTTATTAATCCATTTCCTGATTTTTTCCATTTTCAGTTCATCATTTTGGATGCAATTACTGTTTGTTGTATTCCTTTCAGTGCAGAGCATCCAAGCCATGGACAATTCACCTGGCGGTGAGTATAGTACTTGGGAATGTATAGCAATTGTTTATGCAAATGTGCCATAAACTGAATGGCCTGGTGAAAAACCAAATTTGTTCGAGCAAAAATTTTGGCATTTGCCATTTTGTGTTTACACTTCTCGTTCACACCTCTGTTGAGATGTGAAGATATGACGGGTCTGTGAACGAAATGCTAGATTCTGTGTTTACTTGCACGATGTTGTTATACGTGTCGTACACAAAACAACCAAACAGAATTTAAACATTCCTCCCAATCACAAGCCCAAAACAAACGCGTACTGTTTGTACAATTCAGCCATATTTAAACATTTGCTTGTTTGTCTCTTGGGCTAATTCGGTTGTTTGCCATTTGGAACATTTGCATACTAAATATATAATTTTTTTTTTTTTATCTGAACACATTCCTTTTTTATTAGAAACGCATCCGCTGAGAGTTGAGATGAAAATCAATAGTAATGCGAACATAACATGCCGCATAAATCCGACCAAATTTCCCAACTATACCGACAGCTCTTCATTGTATTTCGTCGAAGAGGATACGGGCAAGAGAGTACCATCGCTTCATACAGAGGTGAGTTGTTGATATCTTTTTTACTATTATTTGTCTATTTTTATTTTATTGACACACTATTCGATAAGAGAGTAAAAGGGCAAATATCAATTAACGATAAAATATCAAAGTTGGGAATGTACACTTCAGTCGGTAGGAATTAAGTTATCAGTGGAAGCGAATTCCTATTGACTGTCTGTAAGATCGAATTGTGTGCTGAAAATCCATTTCATTGAACTTCCTGCATGATTTTTGTATGCATATTTTTTGCAGATTCTAAATGAAACCGCGATTGTGTTTCATCTGCGAAACGCCAAAGAACAGCAGCGCAATTATATATGCAAGAGTGATGACATGGCTATAGGCATCACCCACGTGATAGTTGGTAAGTTTCCTTCCGTTTCCTTCTGTTTTTTTTGTGTGTGTTTGCTTACCCGCATTTGCGAAATTGTGTCATCGTTACATTATTAACAATGCCGACCATTTACATTCATTATACATACAATTACGTGGCAACTGCCGTCCCCCCAATCCTGCAAACAATTTGTTTACTTTCTTGTTTTACGCATTAAGGTACTGCACCCCAAAACGTTACGGACTTCAAATGTCGAGGACATGATTACACATATATGGTGTGCAATTTTACAATGCCACATAATTTGATACCCACTAAATACAATCTTTACTATATGCCCCAGACGGAGGTAAGTTTGTTTAATGTTGTTGTTGGGTCCAAGGGCTTATTATTACAATGTCCATCGAGTATTTTTGTGGCAGTAGTTTTAGTTTAAGTATGGAATAGTAGTTTGTTTTCTTTTCTTTTTTTTTGCATTTTATTGTATTAATGAGATAGCCTTTAATCAACACCTGGAATGCAAAAGAGTATAAGATTATAATTTTTATAGTAGCAATAAAGATTGGCACTAACTACTAAAACATTGGCATATTTTCTTAATACAGGTTTATTAAAAAAAAAACTAATAACGACTAATAATGTATTGTTGTGAGATTTTACAGTGAAGTTGGATTCCTTGAAAAACAAAGAATTTTCGATAATGGAAAGCAAACCAACTTTAGTTGCGTTGCCAAAGGGCAAATTTGTAATAAGAATTTTCATTTCCGTTTTGAAGGGCATACTTTTACAAAACACTGATATTGAGTGCAATTAAGAACAAGTAAAAGCGTGCTAAGTTCGGCCGGGCCGAATCTTATATACCCTCCACCATGATCGCATTTGTCGAGCTCTCTTTCCGGTATCTCATTTTAGGCAAACAAAGGATAAAAGCAAACAATTGCTATGCTATTGTAACAATATCAAGTTATTTCGGGCTATAATTGATGTGATTATTGTGAACCATAGTAGAAGTAGTTGTTTGAAATTTCAACCAAATCTAGTAAGAATTACACGCCCTTTAGGGACTGAAGACGTAAAATAGGGAGATCGGTTTATAGGGGAGCTGTATTAGGCTTTAAACCGATTCAGACCATATTCGATACGTATGTTGAAGGTCATGGGAGAAGCCTTTGTACAAAATGCGCACTTTAGAGGCTCAACAAGTCAAGATCCCAGATCGGTTTATAAGGCAGCTGTATTAGGTTATAAATCGATTTGAACCATACTTAGCACAGTTGTTGGAAGTCATAATAAAACACCTCACGCAAAATTTCAGCTAAATTGGATAATAAATGAGCCCTCTAGTGGCTCAAGAAGTCAAGACCCCAGATCGGTTTATAAGGCAGCTGTATTAGATTATAGACCGATTTGAACTATACTTGGCACAGTTGTTAAATATCATAACAAAATACTACGTACAAAATTTCAGTCAAATCGGATAGGAATTGTGCCCTCTAGAAGCTCAAGAAGTCAAGACCCCAGATCGGTTTGTATGGCAGCTATATCAGGTTATAGACCGATTTGAACCAAACTTGGCACAGTCGTTGTATATTATAACAAAACACGTCGTGCAAAATTTCATTCCAATTGGATAAGAATTGCGCACTTTAGAGGCTCAAGAAGTCAAGACCCAAGATCGGTTTATATGGCAGCTATATCAGGTTATCGACCGATTTGAACCATACTTGCCACAGTTATTGGATATCATAACAAAACACGTCGTGCAAACTTTTATTTCAATCGGATAAGAATTGCGCCCTCTAGAGGCTCAAGAAGTCAAGACCCAAGATCGGTTTATATGCCAGCTATATCAGGTTATACACCGATTTGAACCATACTTGGCACAGTTGTTGGATATCATAACAAAACACGTCGTGCAAAATTTCATTCCAATCGGATGAGAATTGCGCACTCTAGAGGCTCAAGAAGTCAAGACCCAAGATCGGTTTATATGGCAGCTATATCAGGTTATCGACCGATTTGAACCATACTTGGCACAGTTATTGGATATCATAACAAAACACGTCGTGCAAACTTTTATTTCAATCGGATAAGAATTGCGCCCTCTAGAGGCTCAAGAAGTCAAGACCCAAGATCGGTTTATATGGCAGCTATATCAAAACATGGACCGATATGGCCCTTTCACAATTACCAACCGACCTACACTAATAAGAAGTATTTGTGCAAAATTTCAAGCGGCTAGCTTTACTCCTTCGGAAGTTAGCGTGTTTTCGACAGACAGACGGATGGACGGACTGACGAACAGACAGATGGACGGACATGGGTAGATCGACATAAAATGTCGCGACGATCAAGAATATATATACTTTATGGGGTCTCAGACGAATATTTCGAGTAGTTACAAACAGAATGACGAAATTAGTATATCACCCATCCTATGGTGGATGCTATAAAAAGAAACAAGCAATAAATGTATACAAAATAAATTTAGTTTTAGGGCAAAATTTTTTTCTACATACCAAACTTATGTCAAATCAACAAAATGAAAGCTTCTAGAAACCGAACAAGGATGATCGAGGGCCCGCTATACATGGCAGCTATATCGGGTTATGGACTATAGATTTTGGCACAGTTGTTAAAAATCATAACAGAATACCACATGCAAAATTGCAGCCAAATCGGACTAATATTGCGGCTTCCAGGGGCTCAAGAAGTCAAATTAGGAGATCGGTTTATATGGGAGCTCTACCAGATAATAGACCGATGTTGTTGGAATTCATAACAAAACACCGCAATTTTTCAGACAAATCGGACATAAATTGCGGCTTGTAAGGGCTCATGAAGTCAAATCGGGGGATCGGTTTATATGGGGGCTCTATTAGGTTATAGACCGATTTGAACCGTGCAAGGAAGAATTGTTGAAAGTCTTAACAAAACACCGCATGCAAAATTTCAGCCGAATCGAACAAAAAAAGCGGCTTTCAGGGGCTCAAGAAGTCAAATCGGAAGATCGGTTTATCTGGGGGCTATATCTGAATCTGAGCCGATATGCCGACCGATTTGTAATCCCCAACGACTTACATCAATATTAAGTATCTGTGCAAAATGTGTCCAGTGAATAGCTTTACGTGTTCGACCGCTATCGTGATTTAGACAGACGGACGGACATGGCTAGATCGACTCAGAGTGTCGCGACGATAACGAATATATATATATATATAAATATATATATATATATATATATATATATATATATATATATATATATATATATATATATATATATATATATATATATATATATATATAAATATATATATATATATATATATATATATATATATATATATATATATATATATATATATATATATATATATATATATATATATATATATATATATATATATATATATATATATATATATATATATATATATATATATATATATATATATATATATATATATATATATATATATATATATATATATATATATATATATATATATATATATATATATAATATATATATATATATATATATATATATATATATATATATATATATATATATATATTGTTGAAAGGAAGAATTGTTGAAAGTCTTAACAAAACACCGCATGCAAAATTTCAGCCGAATCGAACAAAAAAAGCGGCTTTCAGGGGCTCAAGAAGTCAAATCGGAAGATCGGTTTATCTGGGGGCTATATCTGAATCTGAGCCGATATGCCGACCGATTTGTAATCCCCAACGACTTACATCAATATTAAGTATCTGTGCAAAATGTGTCCAGTGAATAGCTTTACGTGTTCGACCGCTATCGTGATTTAGACAGACGGACGGACATGGCTAGATCGACTCAGAGTGTCGCGACGATAACGAATATATATATATATATAAATATATATATATATATATATATATATATATATATATATATATATATATATATATATATATATATATATATATATATATATATATATATATATATATATATATATATATATATATATATATATATATATATATATATATATATATATATATATATATATATATATTTACTTTATGGGGTCTTCGACGAATATTTCGAGGTGTTACAGGCGGAATGACTAGATTATTATACCCCCATGCTATAAAAACACATGCATTGGGAAAAGTACATCTAATAGACAGGGTTGTCGAGCGTGTTTAATGTGGTTATTTGTATCATAGAGGCGTTTTCGCAATAAATTAGGTGCAAGTACAACATACCAACGTACGGCCCTTGAAGCCTTCAAATGCGTCTTTTGTGGGCCCAAAACCTTAAATCGAGAGATCGATCCATATGACAGCTTTATCTTAATCTGGACCGATCTAAGCCAAATTGAAGAAGATTTTGAAGGGCCTAACACAACTCATGGTCCGAAATTTTGGCAAAATCGGATATTTAAATGCGACTTTCATGGGCCCAAAATTGAGATATTGAGCTGAAATTTGGCACAGATACGTCTTTTTGTTGCACGCTGGTAAGAACTTAACTTAACGGGCCAAATCGGACTGCTATATAGACCGATCTGCCGGTAAAGGGTCTAATGCCCATAAATGCTTTATTTTTTATCCGATTTCACTGAAATTTGAAACAGTGAGTAGTCTTAGTAGTAGTTTCAGGCTTCCCAATATCTGACCCAAATAAGGCTCAGATCGGATTATATTTAGATATAGCTGTCATATAGACCGATCTGCCGATAAGGGGTCTGAAGCCCATAAAAGTTTTTATTTATCCGATTTCACTGAAATCTGAAACGGTGAGTTGTTTTAAGCCTCCTAACATCCGCCTCTAATATAGTTCAGATCGAATTATATTTGGATATAGCTGTTATATAGACCGATCTGTCGTTTAAGTGTCTGGAACCCATAAAAACTGCAGTTATTACCCGATTACGTTGAAATTTGAAACAGTGAGTTATTTTAAGCCTCCCGACATTATACCCCAACATGGTTCAGATCGGACATATTTAGATATAGCTGTCATAAAAGCTTTATTATACCCACCACCGAAGAATGAGGGTATATTCATTTTGTCCTTCCGTTTGCAACACATCGAAATATCGATTTCCGACCCTATAAAGTATATATATTCTTGATCGTCGTAGAAATCGAAGATTATCTAGTCATGTCCGTCCGTCTGTTCGTCTGACCGTTCGTCTGTTGAACGGTCACGCTACAGTCAAGGGATATTGAACTGAAACTTTGCACAGATTCTTTTTGTGTGCATAAGCAGGTTAAGTTCGACGATGGGCTGTATCGGCCTATATCTTGATATAGCCCCCATATGGGCCGATCCGCCGATTTAGGGTCTTAGGCCCATAAAAGACGCATTAAGGTCCAATTTCGCTGAAATTTGGGACAGTGAGTTGTGTTAGGGCCTTCGACATCCTTCTTTAATTTGGCCCAGATCGGTCCAGATTTGAATATAGCTGCCATATAGACCGATCTCTCGATTTAAGGTCTCGGGCCCATAAAAGCCGCATTTATTATGCGATTTCGCCGTAATTTTGGACAGTGAACTTTGTTAGGCCTTTCATTTATTATCCGATGTCGCCGAAATTTGGGACAATGAGTTAAGTTAGGCCTTTCGACATCTTCCTGGAATATGGCACAGATCTGTCCAGATTTGGATATAGCTGCCTTATAGACCGATCTCTCGATTTAAGGTTTTGGGCCATAAAAGGCGCCTTTATTGGCTGCTTTCGCCGAAATTTGGGAAAGTGTGTTGCGTTAGGCCCTTCGACATCCCTCTTGATAAATGAAAAGGGGCAAACTTCTTACATATCAGTGAGCACTGTCCTGTTCAAGTTTAAGCTTAATGATAAGGAGTCTCCTTTTTAGAGCCGAGTCCGAACGGAGTGCAGCATTGTGACACCTATTTGGAAAGAAATTTCTAAATGGCATAGTATCTCACAATGGCGCCAGTATTAGGAGGGTAGATGGGCGCCCCGGTAGCCGAGTTGGTAGTGTGCTTGTATTACCAGTGCAGGGGTCGTTGGTTCGATTTTAACGCCAGTAGCGTTGGTCTGTCGCTACTGTGGTATTACAATGGACTTAAAAAATTGTCTAAGTGAGTCTGTAAAGGACTGCCACTCTTACCTAACCTAACCTAAACCTAGGAGGGGGGATAATCTCCGCTGAATTTTTTTTTCTGATGTTCTCACTAGGATTCAAACCCAGGCGTTCAGCGTCAGTGGCGGACAAGCTAACCTCTGCGCTACGGTGGCGACACCTCTTTGCGGAGAAATTTTTAAATGGCATAGTATCTCACTAATGTCGCCAGCATGGGCGCCCCGGTAGCCGAGTTGGTAGCGTGCTTGGATTATCAGTGCAGGGGTCGTTGGTTCGATTTTAACGCCAGTAGCGTTGGTCTGTCGCTACTGAGGTATCACAATGGACTTAAAAAATTGTCTAAGTGAGTCTGTAAAGGACTGCCACTCTTACCTAACCTAACCTAAACCTAGGAGGGGGGATAATCTCCGCTGAAATATTTTTTTTCTGATGTTCTCACTAGGATTCAAACCCAGGCGTTCAGCGTCAGTGGCGGACAAGCAAACCTCTGCGCTACGGTGGCGACACCTCTTTGCGGAGAAATTTTTAAATGGCATAGTATCTCACTAATGTCGCCAGCATGGGCGCCCCGGTAGCCGAGTTGGTAGCGTGCTTGGATTATCAGTGCAGGGGTCGTTGGTTCGATTTTAACGCCAGTAGCTTTGGTCTGTCGCTACTGTGGTATCACAATGGACTTAAAAAATTGTCTAAGTGAGTCTGTAAAGGACTGCCACTCTTACCTAACCTAACCTAAACCTAGGAGAGGGGATAATCTCTGCTGAAATTTTTTTTTCTGATATTTTCACCAGGATTCGAACCCAGGTGTTCAGCGGACATGCTAACCTCTGCGCTACGGTGGCGACACCTCTTTGCGGAGAAATTTATAAATGGCATAGTATCTCACTAATGTCGCCAGCATTAGGACGGGGGATGGACGCCCCGGTAGCCGAGTTGGTAGCGTGCTTGGATTATCAGTGCAGGGGTCGTTGGTTTGATTTTAACGCCAGTAGCTTTGGTCTGTCGCTAATGTGGTATCACAATGGACTTAAAAAATTATCTAAGTGTGTCTGTAAAGGACTGCCACTCTTACCTAACCTAACCTAAACCTAGGAGAGGGGATAATCTCCGCTGAATTTTTTTTCTGATGTTCTCACCAGGATTCGAACCCAGGCGTTCAGCGTCAGTGGCGGAGAGGACAAGCTAAACTCTGCGCTACGGTGGTCTTCATAAATCAAATATCATTTTTACATGTCTATGATATCTTTTGTTCTTGTTGTAGCAGTGTGTTGTACACATGGGCGACAGCTCGTGGCGATGAAGGACTCCATGGGGTCAATCTGGTGCGTATAACCGACTGCCATGGGATTGCCGCCAGGGTATTTGTGAGCCTCTAAAATAGTTTTGCCTTTCTTGTAAAGTCTAGATAAGCTCTTTTGCATTTCAGTTGTGGATATGTTATGTTATGCTCGCACACTTCTAATAACACATCCTGTGTGTGTGTGTGTTTTTTTTTTATCGCTGCATTCTATTACAATATGTATTGGGAACTAACCACTCTTGTCCTTTCGCAATTCTAATCAACTATTTACACACATTCCTTTATCAATCCATATGGCGAATAAGTTTAGCAAGTTTGTTTTCATATAGATAATACCCACTCACTGCACCCCTCATTGTATATTTTTTTATTTTGTTTGCCATCCATAGTCGCACTGTACATGTACAGTATGTGTAAGAACCTTGTGAAGTACGACATCGATTGTGCCCCACTATACGTATTGATAATTGCTGCTTACATTTCTACGAATATAATCGAAACGTGAATAGCGGCGGCGTTTATTCTCTTGAAATTATGATTCTATTTAAATTCCCAATTTCTTAGTTATTGATATCGCATGCACTTTTCATTTCCTAGATTTGATTTGTACATGACAGAATACCAAGAAAAAATGTGGCTGGATAAAAGTTCGCTGCAGATAAACAGAAATATCCATAGCAGGTCATGCCAATTGAAAGTCCATTCTAAGTGAAAAGTGTTGTATCATTTACAATAGGCACGTTTTAATGGCATTTCTATGAACAATTAATTACGTTGTTTTAAACCCTAAACGAATAATTGACAAGTAAAAAGGCATTAAGTTCGGCTGGGCCGAACTTTGGATACCCACCACCTAGGGTATATATGTAAACCCACTCTCTCCGTCACAAGCCGGTGAAAATTGGATAACTTATGCAACCAAATTCGGCACGGGCAAAGCTTTTATGGGTTTCAGATCCTTAATCGGCATATCGATCTATATAACAGCTATATCTAAATACAATCCGATCTTTACCATATTTCAGGGTCAGTTGGCGGGTGGCCTAAAAATTCTTTACTGTTTCAAATTTCAGCGAAATCGGATAAAAAATAAAGCTTTTATGGGGCTTCATACTCTTTATCAGGAGATCGGCCTGTAGGGCAGCTATATCTAAATATATTGCAACCTCAACCATATTAAGCTCGGATATCGGGAGGGTCAAAACAACTCGCTGTTTCAAGTTTTAGCGAAATCGGGTAATAGGTAAAGCTTTTATGGGCTTCAGAGTCTTTATCGGCAGATCGGTCTATGTGGCAGCTATATCTAAATATAGTCCGACCTCAACCATATTAAGCTCGGATATCGGGAGGGTCAAAACAACTCACTGTTTCAAATTTCAGCGAAATCGGTTCGAAAATAAAGCTTTTATGGGCTTCAGACCCTTTATCGGGAGATCGATCTATATGGTAGCTATATCTAAATATAGTCCGATCTGAACCATATATAGGTCGGATGTCGGAAGGATTTAAATAACTCACTGTTTCAAATTTCAGCAAAATCGGTTCGAAAATAAAGCTTTTATGGGCTTCAGACCCCTTATCGGGAAATCGATCTATATTTTGCAGCTTTATCCAATTGTGGTCCGATTTGGTCCGTTCAAGAACTTAAGCAGCGTGCATCAAAAAGACGTATCTGTGCCAAATTTCAGCTCAATATCTCAAATTTTGAAGGCTCTAGAGTCATTACAACAGACGGACGGACAGACGGATGACGATCCGAAATATTGGGTTGCCCAAAAAGTAATTGCGGATTTTTTAAAAGAAAGTAAATGCATTTTTAATAAATCTTAGAATGAACTTTTATCAAATATACTTTTTTTACACTTTTTTTCTAAAGCAAGCTAAAAGTAACAGCTGATAACTGACAGAAGAAAGAATGCAATTACAGGGTCACAAGTTGTGAAAAAATTTGTCAACGCCGACTATATGAAAAATCAATTACTTTTTGGGCAACCTAATATATATACTTTGTAGGGTCGGAAATGTGTTGCAAACGGAATGACTTGTGGAATATACCCCCTATCCTACGGTGGTGGGTATAAAAAAACAGGTCACATCTTAGAAAAACACTTCATTCAGCTTGACGTTAAGCTTGTAATTAATTAGCATGTAGAGGCTTAATATGGTCACACTGATTGTACAATACCCATCAACATTCTTAGCTTTAGCTTTACAGTTGTAACACAATTTTTACATCTACTATGAAATAAAAATGTACACTCAGGTATGGGAGGGGTTTTAGTTTGGTAGGCCCTTCTGAACTCGAGAAGAATTAATAAATGTGGTTTTTTGTTGCCTAGGGACACTTATCATATTCCGGTTACTTAGATAACTGCAGAGTGTCCTTAAGATTTCAGATCGGAGCTGAGGGAGAGAGAGAGAGAGAGGCTTCTGAGGCTACCAGGCTACCTTATATGAGTTTTAATAGGGTGTAGTTTAAGGGCGAGCGACCATTTGTCTTTAAGGTTGTTATTATGGTTCCTTTTATCTTCCTTAGGTGCCCCCCATTGGATACTTTGACTTTTTCAATATTACATCGGTAAGCTTGCTATAATAGAAAAGACCACCAACCACCAAGTGAGCACAAGGATTTTTGGGTAATTGTTTGTTGGAATTGTATGTTTTCATATTTTTGTTATTGCGAATTTCATATTCAACTCATTGGTCCTTAAAGTGAAAATTGTTGCAGTGGATTTTGGGGCAGGGGTAAAGTCGGACATATGGTCACTGCCATTGGTCAACATTCAAAAAATCAATGTTCAATGTATGCGTCTTTTCATTTTCATTTATTTGCTCATTAATCAGCCAAGTCGTTGGACCATACACACGGTTTAGGCCGACCATACACACAATTAATATAAAATTTCTCAAGAATAACATAAATAGTTAGAGAATTGGTTAAGTGTCCCATAAGTATAATTATTATTGATTCATCGAAAAGCCTAACATAATTCACTGCGTTAAATTTCAACGAAATCGTATTATAAATGCACTTTTTATAGAGCCAAGATTTTAAATCGAGAGATCGTTCTATATGGCACCTATAACCAAATCTGGACCAAATAAAACAAGGATATAGTAATCATCCTATTTTTTTTATAACTCCACTACTACAAATGCAAATTTTGCACATGAACATGCCACTAAGGAACAGGGCCAAACTTCTCACCTATCAATGAGTGCAGTCCGATTTAAGTTTAAGCTCAATGATAAGGTCCTCCTTTTTGTAGCCGAGTCCAAACGGCGTGCCACAGTGCGACAGCTCTTTGGAGAGAAGTTTCACATGGCATAGTAGCTCACAAATGTTGCCAGCATTAGGAGGGGAAAGCAACCGCTGAAAATTTGTATACCCTCCACCATAGGATGGGGGGTATACTAATTTCGTCATTCTGTTTGTAACTACTCGAAATATTCGTCTGAGAACCCATTCTTGATCGTCGTGACATTTTATGTCGATCTAGCCATGTCCGTCCGTCCATCTGTCTGTCGAAAGCAAGCTAACTTCCGAAGGAGTAAAGCTAGCCGCTTGATTTTTTTTCACAAATACTTCTTATTAGTGTAGGTCGGTTGGTATTGAAAATGGCACATATGGGTCCATGTTTTGATAAAGCTGCCATATAAACCGATCTTGGGTCTTGACTTCTTGAGCCTCTAGAATGCGCAATTCTTATCCGATTGGAAAGAAATTGTACATGACGTGTTTAGTTATGATATCCAACAACTGTGCCAAGTATGATTCAGATCGGTCCATAACCTGATATAGCTGTCATACAAATCGATCTTGGGTCTTGACTTCTTGAGCCTCTAGAGGGCGGAATTCTTATCCGATTGGAATGAATTTTTGCACTTAGTATTTTGTTATGATATCCAACAACTGTGCCAAGTATGGTTCAAATCGGTTCATAACCTGATATAGCTGCCATATAAACCGGTCTGGGATCTTGACTTCTTGACCCTCTAGAGGGCGGAATTATTATCCGATTGGAATGAATTTTTGTACGTAGTATTTTGTTATGATATCCAACAACTGTGCCAAGTATGGTTCAAATTGGTTCATAACCTGATATAGCTGCCATATAAACCGGTCTGGGATCTTGACTTCTTGAGCCTCTAGAGATCGCAATTATTTTTCGATTTGCCTGAAATTTTGTACGACGGATCCTCTCATGACCATCAACATACGTGTTTATTATGGTCTGAGTCGGTCTATAGCCCGATACAGCTCCCATATAAATCGATCTCTCTATTTTACTTCTTGAGCCTCCAAAGGGCGCAATTCTTTTTCGAATTGGCTGACATTTTACACAGGTCTCCAACAAATAATTTAATTGTGGTCCAAACCGGACCATATCTTTATATCGCTCTAATAGCAGAGCAAATCTTTTCTTATATCCTTTTTTGCCTAAGAATAGATGCCGGGAAAAGAACTCGACAAATGCTATCCATGTTGGAGGGTATACATATATACGATTCGGCCCGGACGAACTTGTTTCTAATGGTCTCGCCAGTATTCGAACCCAGGCGTTCAGCGTCATAGACGGACATGCTAACCTCTGCGCTACGGTGGCCTCCAACTACTACATCGTAGTTATATCTTAATGGGGGCTGGTCAAGATCATATTTTATTCAGGTCCCAAGAACTTATATACAAGTCACATTTTCAGACAATTAATCTGCTTATGGGACTAAGACCTTAAATTGCAAGATCGATCTAGATGACAGCTATATCTATATAGTCTGAACTGACTCATATTTGGGTCGGTTGTGGGGAGGCTTAAAACAACTCACCATTTCAAATTTCAATGAAATCGGGTAATAAATAAAGTTTTTTTTTTTTTTGAATTTCAGACTCTTAATCGTCATATCGGTCTATATGACATCTACATCTAAATACAGTCCCATCTTTATCATATTTGGCCTAAAACAACTCACTGATTAAAATTTCAGAGAAATTCGGTAATAAATGCAGCTATTATGGGTTCCAGACCCTAAAAACGGCAGATCGGTCTATATGGCAGCTATATCTAAATATAGTCCGATCTGAACCATGTCCGTCCATCCAATCAGTCTATAGCCTTACTTTCAGTTGATGGCCTATATCTTGGTATAGCACCCTTTATACCCGTATTTTTGCCCCAATTTCAATGAAAAACCGTCCCGAGTTTGGATAAAGCTATCTCACGACTTAAATGTTTGGGCCCAGAAATGCGCTTTTACTACCTTTTTGCGTCGTTACAGTGAGTTGCATGGACCCCTCAACATATTTGTAGACGGCTGCCACATTGGCCAATTAAAGGCTCAAAGCCGCATTTCCTACCCAGAATTTATCAAATTTGAAAGAGGTCACTTAATATTCGTACGTACCAGTTACAGTCAATATCAAAACTTAGGCCCTTTTTATTGAAATTTAAAACAGTGAGATCCGTTGTAACAATTTGGCCTCTCGCCATCCATGGTTTTCTTTTGCACTCTTAACGAATACGCAGAAAAACCTACGATAAATTGAGGTAAGCCTACCAACCTACCAAAAACGGCAGCACTGGTTGTGATATCTCGTGGTTCGTAATTAGCATTGTGAGACGTTATTCGCGCTCACGCACGAAAAATGTTGATTCAATCACGCTCACTATCAGGTGATTAGATTTGGATCTCACGCGTGACACGACTACTCACGATTCGCGTGCACGCCTCTAGTTCGTGGACCCAAATTTTCATACGTGCGCTCGGTTAAGCAAACAAGATCATTTCACAATCCCATGGAGTTCTTCATCGGAAAGGGTTGCCGCCTCAGTGTACAACACACTGATATGAGTGTGAGCACCACACAGGCTGGAACTGTAAGGTCCGATCTGTGAGTCATAACATAACACTATGTGCAAAATTTCAGCCAAATCGGATGAAAATTGTGGCTTCCAGGGGCTCAAATAGGGAGTGCGGTTTATATGGAAGCTATATCAGGTTGTTGACCGAATAAGACCGTACTTGGCCCACTTGTTGAAATTTATAACAGAACACTATGTGCAAAATTTCAGCCAAATCGGATGAAAATTGTGGCTTCCAGGGGCTCAAGAAGGGGCTCAAATAGGGAGTTCGGTTTATATGGGAACTATTGGGTTGCCCAAAAAGTAATTGCGGATTTTTTAAAAGAAAGTAAATTCATTTTAATAAAACTTAGAATCAACTTTAATCAAATATACTTTTTTTACACTTATTTTCTAAAGCAAGCTAAAAGTAACAGCTGATAACTGACAGAAGAAAGAATGCAATTACAAAGTCACAAGCTGTGAAAAAATTTGTCAACGCCGACTATATGAAAAATCCGCAATTACTTTTTGGGCAACCCAATATATGCAAATCTGAACCGATATAGCCCATTTGGAATCCCCAACGAC
Organism: Stomoxys calcitrans; assembly: GCF_963082655.1. Classification (NCBI taxonomy): domain Eukaryota; kingdom Metazoa; phylum Arthropoda; class Insecta; order Diptera; family Muscidae; genus Stomoxys; species Stomoxys calcitrans. Next base: position 43,945,080 of record NC_081555.1, on the reverse strand, counting down.
CTACATCAACACTAAGTATCAGTACAAAATTTCAAGCGTCTAGCTTTACGCGTTCGACCGCTATCGTGATTTCCACAGACGGACGGACGGACAGACGGACGGACATGGCCAATCAACTCTGCTTCAATGCTGTTATCTTTGTTGAGTGTTGTCGTTTAACTTTTGTTTGTATTCTGCCCATAGAGTCTATCTGATTTCGCTATAATTTAATAGGCATTTGCGCTGCGTATGAAGCCAGTACTAGACCCCCAAACCCCCGATCCCACCAAATGGTCATATAAACCAAACACGACAATATGAGACTCAAATGAAAGGAATTTGAGAGTAAACAAGAAAAAAAACGTGCTAAATTCGGCGGTGCCGAATCTTATACACCCACCACCATGAATCGCATTTGTCCAGTTTCTTGCCCGGTTTATCCTAATAGGCAAAACAAGTTCTTTGGACGGTTTTTCTTTATAGGCAAAAGCTAAAAATAAAACAAATAAGTAAAAACGTGCTAAGTGCGGCTGGGCCCAATTATGGACGGGTTAATATGGAGCTATACCAGGTTATAGGCCGATTAAGACCTTACTTGGCGCAGTTGTTTGAAGTCATAACGGAACAACACATGCAAAATTTCCGCCATGTCGGAGTGAAATTGCAGCTTGTAAGTGCTCAAGAAGTCAAATCGGGCGATCGGTTTGTATGTTTGTATGGAAATATATCAGGTCAGGACAATTAAAACAAGTAAAAGCGTATTAAGTTTGGCCCAGGCAGGCAGCGCAGTCGAGCAATTTTGACTCGACTTCGACTCCAGGCAAATTGGTCTACTACGGGCACTTAAAAATGCTATATTTTATAACCACCACTTAAGAATGGGGGTGATACCCAACCTAGGCAATATGGACATCAAATGAAAGGTATTAGTGAGTAGATTACAAATATGTAAAAACGGAAAATTAAAAATGGACCTGAGAAGGACCTACGGGATCTTGAGAATTTTGAACCCACCCATTGTCACATCCATTCCATCACTTTCTTAATTGCAAGGATCTCCGTTTGATACACACTGCAGTGGTCGGGTAATCTTTTCGATATGACCAGTTCTAGATCTTTAGACGAGTAGAATACGCAAAAATATCCCCAAAAATTGGACCTGGGAAGGACCTACAGAGTCTTGAGAATTTGAACGCTGTAAACATAGGCAAAATGGGTATCAAATGAAAGGTATTAACGATAGATATTAAAAAAACAAGTAAGAGCGTGCCCAGGCCGAATCTTATATACCCTCCACCATGGATCGCATTTGTCGAGTTCTTTGCGCAGTATCTCTTCTTAGGCAAAACAGGATATAAGAAAAGATTTGCTCTGCTATTAGAGCGTTATCAAGATATGGTCCGGTTTGGACCACAATTAAATTACATGTTGGAGACCTGTGTAAAATGTCAGCCAATTCGAAAAAGAATTGCTCCCTTTGGGGGCTCATAGACCGATTCAGACCATAATAATATGTATGTTAATGGCCATAATAAACATGTATGTTAATGGTCATGAGAGAATCCGTCGTACAAAATTTCAGGCAAATCGGATAATAATTTCGACCTCTACAGGCTCAAGAAGTCAAGATCCTAGATCGGTTTATATGACAGCTATATCAGGTTATGGAACGATTTGAACCATACTTGACACAGTTGTTGGATATCATAACAAAACTCGTCGTACAAAATTTCAGGCAAATCGGATAATAATTTCGACCTCTACAGGCTCAAGAAGTCAAGATCCTAGATCGGTTTATATGACAGCTATATCAGGTTATGAAATGTTTTGAACCATACTTGGCACAGTTGTTGGATATCATAACAAAACACGTCGTGCGAAATTTCATTCCAATCGGGTAAGAATTGCGCACTATAGAGGCTCAAGAAGTCAAGATCCAAGATCGGTTTATATGGCAGCTATATCACGTCGTGCAGGTTATGGATCGATTTGAACCATACTTGGCACAGTTGATGGATATCATAACAAAACTCGTCGTGCCAAAGTTCATTCAAATCGGATTAGAATTGCGCCCTCTAGAGAGAATTGCGCCCTCAAGACCCCAGATCGGTTTATATGACAGCTATATCAGGTTATGAAATGATTTGAACCATACTTGGCACAGTTGTTGGATTTCATAACAAAACACGTTGTGCAAAATTTCATTCCAATCGGATAAGAATTGCGCACTCTAGAGGCTCAAGAAGTCAAGACCAAAGATCGGTTTATATGGCAGCTATACCGGGTTATGGATCGATTTGAACCATACTTAGCACAGTTGTTGGAAAGTGATATCAAAACACTATGTGCAAAATTTCAGTCAAATTGGATGAGAATTGAGCCCTCTAGAGGCTCAAGAAGTCAAGACCCAATATCGGTTTATATGATAGCTATATCAAAACATGGACCGATATGGCCCATTTACAATACCAACCGACTTACACCTATAAGAAGTAATTGTGCAAAATTTCAAGCGGCTAGCTCTACTCTTTCAAAAGTTAGCGCGCTTTCGACAGACAGACGGACGGACGGACATAGTTCAACTTAAAATGTCACGACGATTAAGAATATATATATATATATACTCTATGGGGTCTTAGACTCATATTCCGAGGTGTTACAAACAGAATGTCGAAATTAGTATATCCCCATCCAATGGTGGAGGTTATAAAAAATAATTAAGCTCTAAAAGATCTCTAAAGAAAAAACAGAAACACACACTGCCTGCAACATCTAATATTGTATCGAGGATAACACAGTGTCCAATGAGAAATCTCCCTTTGCCTCACGGCAGTGTTCACAGCAATTTGTCTAGCCACAATGTCCAGAGGCATTAGATATAGCATTAAAATCAGTGCATCAGATGGTGTCGTCCTCAGTGCGGCTGTGATGCACAAACAAGCCATCCTTTGGATCCGGTTAAGTATTGAGCAGTTTCGTGGAATTTGAAGCGCCGTCCACCAGACCACAACATCATATAGCATTATAGGTCTGACAACTGCAGTATATACCCAATGCATGACTTAACCCCCAACTTTTGCCTTTTGCATTTCCAAAATGTTGGATTGAAGTGCAATTTCCTGACCAGCAAAACAACCAAGTGTTTTGCGCTTTCTGTAAATGGAACATTCTCTCCTCCCAAGGAGGCAGGTTCCACTGTAGGCAACTTGTATCTGCTGCTGAAGAGAACTACTTCTGTCTTGCATGGATTTATACCTAGACCACTTCCGGTAGCTCACTTTGCTGTTGCAGGTAGAGCTTCCTGAAGTATATCTCTTAGAGTGCTGGGAAACTTTCCCCTAACCACAATTGCCACGTCATTAGCATATGCGACCATTTTCACACCTTTTTCTTCCAGGGACAATAGTATATTATTAATAACCATATTCCAAAGTAGAGGAGACAGTACACTTTCTTGACGACGACCATATTTTTAATCCACAGATCCCAAGCCTGCCGTAATGCATCTTTTAGAAAGTAAGTTATTTATAAACTTTCTTACGGTAGAGTTATTGCCTAGAAACTCCAACTCATTCATGATTGACGAAGGTTTTACACTATTGAAAGCACCTCCAATGTCAAGAAATGCTACCATTGTATATTCCTTGGCAGCGAGAGAACCCTCCTTGTAGCCGACTAGCTCGGGAAGGGCTGTTTCAGTGGATTTGCCTTTACTATATGCAGGCCGCTGCCGCGACAGGCGATCTCCAGAGATCTTTGCCCTAAGGTATGTTTCTATCGACCTCTCAAGAGTCTTACACATAAAGGATTTTGGACTAATAGGACTTAAATCTTTCGCCTTCGTGTGGTAGGGTTTTCCTGCTTTCGGAAATTACCTTCGTGTCCCTCCATCCCACAGGTTTATATGACATTCTGATACAAGCAGAGTATATCTCCCTAAGCCGGGGAACCAGTCTATCAGACACAGCTTGTAATACAACCGGTGATACATCATCAGGGCCTGGCGACTTAAAGGAGTCGAAACTTCTTATCGCCCAAAGGATTTTCGGCTCAGACACAATTTCTCTAATAGCATCCGACGAATGCATACCAGTCACAACCTCTTCTTGCGCTACTTTGTCCGTTGGAGAATTTAACAGGAAATGTGTATCAACAAGTAGTTCTAGTGTTTCCTCACAAGACATTGTCCAGACTTCTGAATATACCTCACCGTAATAGGTCTCGAGGAAAGAATCTTCCTTAGTCTAGAGTCAGGATCTGAAGGAATCTTTGGTATCCAAGCATGCGCCATTGGTTTAGAAGAAAAATCTTCCTTCTTGACTTAATCTAGTGCTGCATCTGGCCAGATCTCACCAATCCTTTATAGCGCACAACGATACATTTCAATTGATCACCGAAGGCAATTAGTCTGTATTGGCCCAGATACCAGCCTGCATCGTCACAAACTGAAGGAGACTCATGAAATTCCGCAGGGACATCGGAGTATACTAATGACAGTTCATTGACTATCCCACTCCAATTATTCCTAGGTATGCTGCCCTAAAGTTTTATTTAATTTATAATTGCAATGTTTCATATTAAATTTGTATTCTTCACCATAGCTGAGCAATTGATAGCGTGGGGATGGGAAACATGCGGAAATAAGTGGGTTGAGTAATTGAGATGTGTCCAGTTGGATGCTCCAGGTTCAAAACCTGATATAGCTGCCATATAAACCGATCTGGGATCTTGACTTCTTAAGCCTTTAGAGGGCGCAATTATTATCCGATTTGCATGAAATTTTTTACGACGGATCCTCTCATAACCATCAACATACGTGTGGTTATTATGGTCTGAATCGGTCTACAGCCTGATATAGTTCCCATATAAAACCATCTCTCTATTTTACTTCTTGAGCCCCCAAAGGGCGCAATTTTTATTCGAATTGGTTGACATTTTACACAGGTCTCCAGCATATAATTTAATTGTGGTCCAAACCGGACCATATCTTGATATCGTTCTAATGGCAGAGCAAATCTTTTCATTTATCTTTTTTTTTTTGCCTAAGAAGAGATCTTTTTGCCTAAGAAGAGATGCCGGAAATTAGCTATGTCCGTCTGTCTGTCTGTCTGTCTGTCCATGTATTCTTGTAATCAAGGTACAGGTCACATTTGTCGTCCGACTGTTACAAAATTTTGCACAAGTCAGTTTTTTGGTCCAAGGACGAACGCTATTGATTTTGAAACCAAAGTCGGTTCAGATTTAGATATAGCTCCCATATATATATCTCTCAGCCGATATGTCCTATTAAGGCTGTAGAAGCCACAATTTTGGTCCGATCCTTAGAGAATTTTTGCATTAGATGTTTTGTTTGACGTTGCAATATGTGTGCAAAATTTCATATAAATCGGTTCAGATTTAGATATAGATTCCATATATATATTTCATCCAATATGGCCTTTGGAGGCTGAAGAAGCCGCAATCTTTTGCAAAATTTCGCATGAAATCTTTTATTAGATGTTTTAGTACATGTGCAAAATTTCATTAAAATCGGTTCAGATTTAGATATAGCTCCCATATATATTTTTCATACGATATGGCCTTTGATGGCTATAGAAGTCACAATTTTTTGTCCGATCTTTGCAAAATTTTGCATGAAATGGACAATGCTTTCATTTGATACCCACATTGCCTAGGTCGGTTTACTTCCCCCAAAGAGGGATTTTTGGCATTTTCAAAGATCTTTAGTTCATATTGAACCTGTGGGAAGTTTAAAGCGGACTAATATTATGTATAAACAATTTCGTAGCTATAAAGAAGTTGTTGAACTCGCAAAGAGCATACTATTCTTTAGCGCCATAGGAAGTTCAATATTTCCCAAATTTAGTTCATTTTAACTAGTGTTGAGGTTAAACATTTTTTGAGTGTATGTAAACAGGGTTCAAAAGACCTCGTAGATCCTTCCTGAGTCCAATTTTTGGTAAAATTTTTGCATATTCGTAATCTACTGGACAATGCTTTCATTTGATACCCACATTGCCTAGGTCGGTTTACTCCCCCAAAGGGGGATTTTTGGCATTTTCCATGATCTTTAGTTCATATTGAACCTGTGGGAAGTTGAAAGTGGACTAATACTATGTATAAACAATTTCGTAGCTATAAAGAAATTGTTGAACTCGCAACGAGCATACTATTCTTTAGCGCTATAGGCAGTTCAATATTTCCCAAATGTAGTTCATTTTAACTAGTGTTGAGGTTCAACATTTTTTGAGTGTATGTGAACAGGGTTCAAAAGACCTCGTAGATCCTTCCTGAGTCCAATTTTTGGTTCAATTTTTGGTCCAATTTTTGGTCAAATTTTTGCATATTTGTATTCTACTGGACAATGCTTTCATTTGATACCCACATTGCCTTGGTCGGTTTACTTCCCCCCCATTTTCCATAATCTTTAGTTCATATTGAACCTGTGGGAAGTTTAAAGTGGACTAATATTATGTATAAACAATTTCGTAGCTTTTAAGAAATTGTTGAACTCGCAACGAGCATACTATTCTTTAGCGCCATAGACAGTTCAATATTTCCCAAATTTAGTTCATTTTAACTAGTGTTGAGGTTTAAAATTTTTTTAGTGTATGTGAACAGGGTTCAAGAGACCTCTCAAGACCTCTTAGATCCTTCCCGGGTCCAATTTTTGGACAAGCCATTGTGTATTAGTAATCTACTGGACAATGCTTTCATTTGATACCCACATGGGCTAGGTCGGTTTACTTCCCGCAAAGGGGGATTTTTGGGATTTCCATGATCTTTAGTTAATTTTTACCTGTAGGAAGTTGAAAGTGGACTAATACTATGTATAAACAATTTCGTAGCTAAAAAGAAATTGTTGAACTCGCAACGAGCATAGTATTCAATATTTCCCAAATTTAGTTCATTATACCCTACACCACCACTAGGGTGGTGTATTTCCAATATTTCCCAAATTAAGTTCATTATACCCTCATTATACCCACCGCTATGGTACATGGTATTATAGATTTGTGCATTTGTTTGCTACGCTAAGAAGGAGAAAAGCTAGACCCATTGATAAGTATACCGATCGACTCAGAATCACTTTCTGATTCGATTTACCCATGTCCGTCTGGGAGTCCATGTATTCTTGTAATCAAAGTGCAGGTCGTATTTGTTGTCCAATCATCACAAAATTTTGGAGAAAAAGTGCAACATAAGGACCATACTACAGGTTCAGAGAACATGTTGTCTTGGCATAGACGGAGCGATGAGGACCCCGCCCACTAGGGCACTGGAGACTATTCTAGATATCCGACCCATTTACATACAGATTAAGTGTGAGGCAGCCACTACGGCTATGAGACTTAAGGCGATGGGTAAATGGATTGAGGATGGGAGCAGCTCATACCATCGCGGTATAATCGCATCGTTTGGGTGCCGGGCCATAACGGAGTAAAGGGAAATGAAAGGGCAGACGTTTTGGCATTCAAGGCCAGAGGACTGCCGTCAATAAACTTGGTTAACTCGAAGTCTTTCGGGTCGACGCAGTCCGAGTTAAGGAAGTGGGCGACAAATGTGTATGAAACATTGTGGAACAGCGAAACCTTGGCAGATCCAGATCGTGAGAAAACGAGACTATTACCGAAAGGTTGCTATTGGTATCATAACGGGACACATAGGATTACGAGCTCACTTATGTAAAATCGTTGCGGCAAGTGATAGCATGTGTAGGGCATGCGGGGAGGATGATGAGACGTTTGAGCATTTCCTATGTCATTGCCCGGTTTTCGCGTCCAACAGATACCGGTACTTAGGTGGGTACACAATACCAGACATGAACCAACTTAGGGGAGTGGCATTGAAAACAATTAAGGATATTGTAAGTAGTACGGAATTCCTAACTTAAAATTTTCTTTTTAGAGGTTACTTTAGAGCGCACAACAAGCCGATTACTGGCTTAGGTGTATGTCCATAGTGGCATGGGGCGGATTAATATCTGCACCCTCTTTTCAACCTAACCTAACCTAGCCTAACCTACTTTTTAGGCCCAAGGACGAACGCTATTGATTTTGGTAAAAATCGGTTCAGATTAAGATATAGCTCCCAAGTAACTACAATTTTCAACCGATCTGCATAAAATTTGGCACGAATTGTTTTCTTGCTGACAAGTCTGCAAGATTTCATCAAAATCGGTTCAGATTCACATATAGCTTCCATGTATATGTATCGACCGATTTGCACTTAAATGTCCATCGTAGCTACAATTTTCAACCGATCTGCATAAAATTTGGCACGAATTGTTTTCTTGCTGATCTTAACAAGTCTGCAAGATTTCCTCAAAATCGGTTCAGATTTAGATATAGCTCCCATATATATATATATGTATTGACCGATTTGCACTTAAATGGCCGTAGTAGCTACAATTTTCAACCGATCTGAACAAAATTTGACACGAATTGTTTTGTTACTGATTTTTATGTATCTGCAATTTGCCCAATTTGCACTACAATCAGGCATTAGCGCATTTTTCTCCTCAGTTATATTGGGTTGCCCAAAAAAGTAATTGCGGATTTTTCATATAGTCGGCGTTGACAAATTTTTTCACAGCTTGTGACTCTGTAATTGCATTCTTTCTTCTGTCAGTTATCAGCTGTTACTTTTAGCTTGCTTTAGAAAAAAAGTGTAAAAAAAGTATATTTGATAAAAGTTCATTCTAAGATTTATTAAAAATGCATTTACTTTCTTTTAAAAAATCCGCAATTACTTTTTGGGCAACCAATAGTTTTCAATAATTCAACATTTACTACTAGCTCTTCTCTCTTTGTAATTTTTCTTAGGTCTTGTGTGTATATATTTCAAGTGAAGTATTTTTACTACTCTAGACTCATGTTATTATGTAGAAGTATTTTCAACGTAATTTTTTAACTAATAATCTTGTATCGTTTTTATAATTATTTTCTAATTTTTTTTCTTTTTTTACATATTTTGGGAACATTTATGCACGACTTTTTTTAACTCTCTTCCCTACTGCTGTAACTAACTTTCTTTGCAAATTTTAACACCTTTTTTTAACACTGCCTATCATCAAATTACTTTGCTGCAACGAAAAAAATCTTAATAACACAAATTGATCACCATCACCTTTTTTGGCTAATAATGAAAAAACAAAACAAAACCACCAACAATCTTCAATAATAAAAATAATTACAACAACAATAATATCACTACCACCACCAACAAATTTGCAATTGAATTGACATACTAACAAACATTATTAAAACACAATATTTGCAAAAAATGAATGAATGCATGTTCCGTTTGAGGTCGTGGTTTATTGCTTTGTTGTTTGTCAATTAACACTAACGTGCACAATCAATAAACGTGGACGTCTACTGCGTTCACGTCTACGTCTACGTCCACGTCTACGTCAACAATACCTACCATTGATAAATAAAACTAAATATAAACAAAATAAATATTGATAAATACGTACAATAAATAAAAATGCATGCCATCATGTATGGGCTTTGGGAAACATGCACTCTGTTCCATCAAAACTTGCGTAGTTTCGCACCAAAACGTTGGATGAGAAAGAAAAGCGTTTTTATTCACAGGATAATAAATATGTATGCACCTTGGAGGTGCAAGACAAACAGGCCATATGTAATTTGACTCAGGAACAGAATAGCTATCGCTACTCCCAAGAATATTTCAACTTCACCTTGGAGGTCAACAATGAGTTGGGCGGAAATGTGCAAAACTTTTGGATAAACAATTACGAGAGCGGTAAGTAGAGAGAGTAGAGTTGTAGTAGTCGCCACCAAGATCCACTTGCACAAAACTTAATGTGCATGTGAAATAGGTTTATTTGGCCGACCTCCCTTATAGGACTGTCAAATAAACCTATTTTATGACTGGCTCTCCATCAAGTTCTGTGAATGAGACCATTAATGTTGGTATTTTATACATGTGCTTTCAGTTATACCTCCTAAGCCGGTGTATGGCTTTGAGAAAATCACAAATAATTCGGCCGTCATAAAATGGCGCATGCCCAAGTATAGCTATTATGCAGCTAAAGGTTTGCAATATCAGGTACTATTGCGGCTAAAAAATCGTGCTAATTGGATGAATTTCACCAAATTTAAAACACGCAACAATGGTTCAGAATATAGAATCACTTTGTTTGATTTACCATATGCGTATTTTTGGTATGAGCTGAGTCTGCGCGTACGAGTGACTTCACCCAATGACGATTCGTACTGGAGTGAACCGCACATTGAGGAGTTCCAGACCAAAGCATGTCCGCCAAATGCTGCACCGCTCACCGATGTTGGAAGCTTCTACATTAATTCCACAGAAACTGTACTTCGTCTCTATTGGCATCAGATACCCGATTATAGGGTGAATGGACCAGATTTTAAGTATACCATCAAACAGATCAAAATGGATGACGTTGAGGTGTAAGTTGGATTTTGTTTTTTTTCTCTCGCCAACCTTTATGTCAAGTGTAAACATTTTATTTGTTCTATTAATAGTTCTATGGAGCCTCTTCATATCGATCGGATATCGGCTGTATTTAGATGGAACAAAACACACAATTATGAATTTGTTATTGTCAGCAGTAATGCTGAAGGCGAATCTCCAGACCATAGCACAATTACTGTTCCCCGTTGGCCGAAACATGATAGGAGTTTATATTCGCCGGAGTGGATACGGAACGTATACAATAGGGAAAACCGCACATACACATTGTCTTGGAATGCGCCCAAAAAAACGGACGATTTAATCAATTATACGGTTTTCTGGTGTCAGTCGAAGAAAGCCACCCCGGATGAATGTGAGGTAAGCGTACTCAAAAATTTGTGCAAAATGTTACTGGAAGTCGTTCGCGTACTTTATTTGCCAGCCGAAGAGAGCTTGGGGGTTTGGTAATTGGTGGTAAAACTCGAAGACGATTTAAAGATGTCCGTGTGTCTGTCCGTCCCTCTGTTGTAATCACTCCACAGCCTTCAAAATTTGAGATATTGAGCTGAAATTTGGCACAGATACGTTTTTATGATGCACGCTGGTTAAGTTCTTGAACGGGCCAAATCGGACCATATTTGGATATACTTGCTATATAGACCGATTTTCCGATAAAGGGTATGAAGACCATAAAAACTTCATTCCGATCATCCGATTTTGCTGAAATTTGAAACAGTGAATAGTTTAAGGCATCCCGGCATCTGAACTAAATATGGTTCAAATCGGACTATATTTAGATATAGCTGTCCTATAGACCGATAACCCGATATAGGGTCTGAAGACCATAAAAGCTTTATTTATTACCCGATTACCCCGCTGAAATTTGCAACAGTGGGTTTTTTTAAGCCTCCCGACATCTGACCCAAATATGGTTCAGTTCGGACTATATTTAGTTATAGCTACCATATAGACCGATCTCCCGATAAAGGGTCTGCAACCAATAAAAACTTTTTTTTTTATCCGATTTCGCTGAAATTTGCAACAGTGGGTTATTTTAAGCCTCCTGGCACCCGACCTAAATATTGTTCACATTGGACTATATTTTGATATAGCCGCTATATAGACCGATCTACCGATAAGGGGACTGAAGCCCATTAAAGCTTTATTCATTACCCGATTTCGCTGAAATTTGAAACAGTGAGTTTTGACTGAGCCTCACGATATCCGACCTTAATATGCTTAAGATCGGTTTATAATTGGGTGGGGGTATTCAAAGTTCGGCCCGGCCGAACTTAATGCATTTTTACTTGTTTTTTGTATTTAGAGCGCTCAACAAGCCGTATGTCCATAGTGGCATGGGACGGATTATTATCTGCATCCTCTTTTCAACCTAACCTATTTGAAATAAATAACAAAAGGGAGTAACGGCTGTGGATAATCTCCTGCAAATTTTTACTGGAGGTTTTTTTTTTGCAGAATCGAACCAAAGAGCGTAAGAAAGAATAAGAGCTGGCTGGTTAAAGGGCAATACGTGTTGACGAGTGATAAATTCGTTTTTCCTTTATTCCAACTTTCGGTTGTAAAGAAACAAAGCAAAATACGAAAAAATGTTCGAACGAATGCCCGAATCAAAAGAGAATAGCCCAAAAATGTTGCAACCCTCAATGTGATTCCAATTGGAATACATTGAAATGGTTGTGTCTTTAACGCGAGCTATTTTATGGCACGGGGAAGACAAAGCAGAAATCCTCTTTTCTATTTCTTACGATCTTTGCATCGAACAGCTGTTTTATGAAAACCAGCTCTTTCATACCAAAAGGGAGTAAAGGTGTGGTTACTCTCCTGCTAGTTACGCGAACAGACCTAATAAATAACAAAGTAGCAAAGAAAGACGAATAAACGCATCATAAAAAAATATCCTTCCCTCAAAGCAGCCTAGTACTGACCTTATTTGCAGCGAAAATGCCCATTAAAATAATTGGGACTCTATTCTTTGCCAGAACGCAAACTAAAGTCGAACAACAACGCACAACAAAGATAACATCCGCCCGGCACGGCATAACTGTGAGCATCACATAGGCTGGAACATTAAGGTCCGGTCTTTCTGTTTTATCCCCTCCACCATAGCATGGGGGTATACTAATTTCGTCATATCGGTCCATGTTTTGATATAGCTGCCATATAAACCCATCTGCGGTCTTGACTTCTTGAGCCTCTTGAGTGCGCAATTCTTATCCGATTGGAATGAAATTTTGCACGACGCGTTTTGTTATGATATGCAACAATTGTGCCAAGTATGGTTCAAATCGGTCCATAACCTGATATAGCTGCCATGTAAACCGATCTTGAGTCTTGACTTCTTGAGCCTCTAGAGTGCGCAATTCTTATCCGATTTGACTGAAATTTTGCACGAAGTGTTTTGTTATGATGTCCAACAACTGTGCCAATTATGGTCCAACTCGTTCCATAACCTGATATAGCTGCCATATAAACCAATCTGGGACCTTGGCTTCTTGAGCCTCTAGAGAGCGCAATTCTCATCCGATTTGGCTCTTCCCATGGCCTTCAACATACGTGTGCAATATAGTCCGAATCAATCTATAGCTTAATACAGCTCCCATATAAACCATCTCCCGATTTTGCTTCTTGAGCCCCGATTCGGACCATAACTTGATATAGCCCCTCCTCCTCCCGCGTCCATATTCATTATTCTTTGTTTGCCTAAAAAGAGATACTGCGCAAAGAACTCGACAGATGCGATCCATGGTGGAGAGTATATAAGATTCGGCCGGCCGAACTTAGCACGCTCTTACTTGTTTTCTTTGTGTTGCTTTGAGTCAATCATAATTTGTTGCTTTTAAGAGTTCAATGGCCACCTTGTTTCGCTACGACGACAACAACAACAGAGATAACATCATGGAAACAGAGTTGATTGGTGCTGATTTCGTGAGTATTTAATTACACTGGAAATAAGTTGAAGGGAAATTTGTATTGGCGCAGCGACTTATTGTTAATATTTAGCTTATCGAACTCAATACCACTTCTACGGAATTTGTTCGCATTTTCTTCGTCACCTTTTTTTTTGTTTAATACCTTTTGACAGTTGTGCGGCTTAAAGTCAAAGTCAGTCGGTAAAAATACCAATAAATGTTTTTTTCTAAATTCTAGATAAGTGTACAAATTGATAAGATTGAAATCTAATTAATTGGTAAAGTACAAGAACGAATGAGTAAGAAAAGGAATAGCAGCGCCTAACGAACAATATACATATTGTAGAGTTGCCACATTTTGGCAACACATTTAATCATTAAATCGACAAAAATTCAAATATTTGATTTTGCGAAAATTCTTCTAATTTAATCTCGTTACCATGAACCACCTCTTAAATGTGATGAAATCTTACATCGACTAGCTTGCTTCTTTTATGATAAATTATCTATGATTATCTATCTGCAGTACCAACGGGACACTTTGATGCATTCTCAATTCCAATAAAATGTTCTTCTGGTTGCTTTTTTTTTTTTTTGAGCGCTGTCGAATCCTGTTTCTTTGATTCCCATTATATGAGACAACCACAATAGAAGAAAGTAAAGTCTGCATATGATTCTCGATCCTCTAACTCTTCTCCACTGTTTTGAAATACGAGTTTTAGAAAACGAACACGTGCAAGGTGTATGTCCCGATTGTGACCAGGGACCACACCACACACGTCACCTGTTTAACTACCCAGCCAGAAGGAAGAGCGATATGTATGTAACATTTCTAATTCTTATCCGATTGGAATGAAATTTTGCACGACGCGTTTTGTTATGATATGCAACAATTGTGCCAAGTATGGTTCAAATCGGTCCATAACCTGATATAGCTGCCATGTAAACCGATCTTGAGTCTTGACTTCTTGAGCCTCTAGAGTGCGCAATTCTTATCCGATTTGACTGAAATTTTGCACGAAGTGTTTTGTTATGATGTCCAACAACTGTGCCAATTATGGTCCAACTCGTTCCATAACCTGATATAGCTGCCATATAAACCAATCTGGGACCTTGGCTTCTTGAGCCTCTAGAGAGCGCAATTCTCATCCGATTTGGCTCTTCCCATGGCCTTCAACATACGTGTGCAATATAGTCCGAATCAATCTATAGCTTAATACAGCTCCCATATAAACCATCTCCCGATTTTGCTTCTTGAGCCCCGATTCGGACCATAACTTGATATAGCCCCTCCTCCTCCCGCGTCCATATTCATTATTCTTTGTTTGCCTAAAAAGAGATACTGCGCAAAGAACTCGACAGATGCGATCCATGGTGGAGAGTATATAAGATTCGGCCGGCCGAACTTAGCACGCTCTTACTTGTTTTCTTTGTGTTGCTTTGAGTCAATCATAATTTGTTGCTTTTAAGAGTTCAATGGCCACCTTGTTTCGCTACGACGACAACAACAACAGAGATAACATCATGGAAACAGAGTTGATTGGTGCTGATTTCGTGAGTATTTAATTACACTGGAAATAAGTTGAAGGGAAATTTGTATTGGCGCAGCGACTTATTGTTAATATTTAGCTTATCGAACTCAATACCACTTCTACGGAATTTGTTCGCATTTTCTTCGTCACCATTTTTTTTGTTTAATACCTTTTGACAGTTGTGCGGCTTAAAGTCAAAGTCAGTCGGTAAAAATACCAATAAATGTTTTTTTCTAAATTCTAGATAAGTGTACAAATTGATAAGATTGAAATCTAATTAATTGGTAAAGTACAAGAACGAATGAGTAAGAAAAGGAATAGCAGCGCCTAACGAACAATATACATATTGTAGAGTTGCCACATTTTGGCAACACATTTAATCATTAAATCGACAAAAATTCAAATATTTGATTTTGCGAAAATTCTTCTAATTTAATCTCGTTACCATGAACCACCTCTTAAATGTGATGAAATCTTACATCGACTAGCTTGCTTCTTTTATGATAAATTATCTATGATTATCTATCTGCAGTACCAACGGGACACTTTGATGCATTCTCAATTCCAATAAAATGTTCTTCTGGTTGCTTTTTTTTTTTTTTGAGCGCTGTCGAATCCTGTTTCTTTGATTCCCATTATATGAGACAACCACAATAGAAGAAAGTAAAGTCTGCATATGATTCTCGATCCTCTAACTCTTCTCCACTGTTTTGAAATACGAGTTTTAGAAAACGAACACGTGCAAGGTGTATGTCCCGATTGTGACCAGGGACCACACCACACACGTCACCTGTTTAACTACCCAGCCAGAAGGAAGAGCGATATGTATGTAACATTTCTAAAGTCAGGGATATAGAACTTTACAAATCGTAGAGTTTACTTTGTGCCGATTGTCGCCTTACCGTTGCCATTGTACAGTCGAGCCTCGAGCTTGGAAGTTCAATCAAATAATCTGATCTAATCACACAGGCCGAACTTCTAAATTCCTATCCTAATTATATAATCAGAGTATATTTCATAATAAAGAGGAAGGAATGCCGTTAATAGTGAACAAGAACATCAGCCAAATGGCGAACACCACGACCACGCTTGTAGGACCGTATCCTTTTCATGAAATTTTCCATAACCAAATCGTAAAGTGGCTGCTCCAAAGGAAAAAGTCGCAAGATCTTGGTGGCCAATCGTGATAACCTCTTCTAGAGTTAACACGGCCTGGAAATTTTTCCCGTAAAAGAGCAATTGTTTCGTTGATATAGAGCACGTAGCGCCATCTTGTGAAATACCCAATCCCATTAATCATTTTCGAAAAAGTAAAGTCCAATCAATCTGCTGGGCAATAAAGCGCACCAAACAGTCTCATGTTGAGGAAGGAAACGCTTCTCAACTATAACTCTTGGGGTTTCCGAGCCCCAGGTGCGACAATTTTGTTGTATTGCGGTCGGACAAGGTGCTTAACGATGATTCAAAAATATATAATCATATAACTAAATGGGAGAAAACTGAATTAAACTGCATATCGCCGAAGCCACCTGAATTGTCCGTACTACCCAAAATTCATAAGGAAGATACTGCTCTCCGACTCATATCCTCTTCAAAGAACGTTCCCTGCTACGCTTTTTCAAAACACATTGGAAAAATATTTAAGAACATAATTTCGCAACGGTACAATACTGGGTTTATAAGTTTTAAGGTCCCTTTAGTTTAAATTCCGTTATTTTAAATTTCACATGTAACAGTTTTCTTATTACGTCATCATACATTGTTTCTAGTATTCCCTAGAATGTCTTCGTAATAATGTCTGTTGTGTTGCTTTCGTTTGGCTCCACCCCATGCTTGTTCAATTGATGTAAGTGTATGTGTTTGCCTGTCAAGTATCATGTTATGTATGTGTGTTTGTGTTTGTCAACACTGTTCAGCTTTAGCAGAGATCAGTAGAGAACTTATTGCAAAGTTACCAGATTTGGTAGTGGCAGTGGCACAACGAAACACGAGTGAGTCGTACCTGTGATCGCGTATTGTAAACGTATCAGCAAACAGCAGTTGGCGAGTTGTAAAGCAAATAAGTAGATCAATTGATCATTGTTAAGTAAAGTAATTGTAAACGAACTGCGCTTTAAATGAAAGTAAAACGTAACAACTGATGTCATAAGTGAATTTACGAAATAAACCTCTACAATGAAATTGGCCGATCTACGTGTAGATGACTTGAAGAACGAGCTAAGTAAAATGGGGTTAGCAACTACCGGCAACAAGGTAGTTGAGCCTTGCGCCGATTATTAGAGGGATTTGAGCGCCGAATATGAGTTCGACAGTAAGGGTGATCTCGATATATCGATAAGAGGATAAGAGGTGATGGTAGCGGCGAGGAAGTTGCGAAAGTAGCTGCAAGTGGTGTGAGTTTCGCAGCAATGCTAGCCGACATTAGCAAAATGATGGAAGAAAACTCCAGAAAATTAATGGAAGACAATTCTAGAAAGATTGAAGAAAATTCTAAGAGAATAATGGAAGACACTTCCAGAAAGATAACAGAAAACTCCAGAAAGTTGGAAGACAATTCTAGAAAGAAAATGATAGAAGATACTTCCAGAATTCTGGCTGAAAATTGGATGCAAAATTCTTAGAAAACTTTACAATTCTGAAGGAGAAACTCCAGGAAATCTCTTTTGATGTACGGACAGAAGAGTGGAATACGTGGAATGCCAAATTAAGGAACTAGATATGAAAATCTTTACTCATGACGAGAAGCTTCTGAACATCGAGAAGACAATTTCGGAACTGCAAATCAAAGGTGGTTCATTGCGCGTCATCGCAAGCGCCACTAAAATCAAAACTCTATCGTTTGATGGATCAACGGCATTTGATGTAGTTAAGTTCCAGTTCAAGACTCGCCTCTCGAAATTCATGGAATAACAACGACAAGGCAATTGAACTCCTGCTGGAATTAAAGGGAAGTGCTGCCGAGGTAAACGAAAATAGCCAAATTATAGCTGCACTTCAACGCAAATACGCTGGAGAGTACGAGCATGACATCTACAGAATGGAATTATGAGGACGAGTGCAGAAATCAAACGAGACGCTACAGGATTTCGCAAAAGAGATAGAGCGACTGCAGAAAGGAAAGAAAAAGGAAATGGAAAGACGTAAGTGTGAGCGAATTGAGATGTACAGGAGTCAGAATGAAGTCCGGAAATTCTACCAAAGAATTAAACATCAAACCGATGGCTTTGGTGCAGGCACATCCTCCTGCAGAGACAAAGAAGGAAATCTGGTAACTGACACAGATAACATGCTGAGGATATGGAAAGAACATTTTGCCCAACTGCTAGTGTCCGATGTTGGCGGCGAAGAGGATACCGCAGAAGCAATCCCTGATGATGGTATAGAATGTTTACCTCCTAGTCAGAATGAGGTCCAAGTAGCAGTGACCCGAGTAAAGAACAACAAGGAAGCAGGAGCCGACGGGTTATCGGCTGAACTACTTAAGACCGGAGGCGACACGCTGATAAGGCGTATGCATCAGCTTATCTGCGCAATCTGGCCTTAACCTCAACATACTATGTCCCGTACAGAATAAAGGAGACAAGACGGAATGTGCCAACTACAGAGGAATAAGTCTCCTCCCCATCGCATACAAAATACTCTCGAGCGTACTGTGTGAAAGATTGAAACCTAAAGTCAGTGAGATAATTGGGCCCTATCAATGCAGCTTTAGACCTGGTAAATCCACCCTAGACCAGATATTCACTCTGCGCCAAATCCTGGAAAAGACCCGAGAAGGACAAATCAACACCTACCATCTCTTCGTTGACTACAATACCTTCGATACTCCTTTACGTTCAAAGGTATTTCAAGCCATGTCTGAGTTTGGTATGCCTGCAAAATTACTAAGACTCTGCAGGATGACGCTTGCTGATACGCGTTCCTCAGTAAGAATAGGAAAGAATCTCTCCGAACCATTTAATACCAAACGAGGTTTCAGACAAGGAGACAGCCTATCATGTGATCTCTTTACCATCCTGCTGGAGAAGATTATACGAGATGCAGATATGAATAGATATGGCACACTAATCACAAGAGAGCACATCGATATCATAGGTCGGTCACCGGAAGTAGTAACTGCAGCCTTTGAAAGAATCGAAAGAGAGTCAGTGAAAATGGGTCTGGCTGTATATGGAGATAAGACGAAATGGATGGTCTCAGCTCCCAAAAAGCCTTGCACAACCAAGCAGATAAAGAAAATGGAGAATGTTGGGAACCACAACTTTGAGACAGTCAGTAACTTTATCTATCTCGGCGCCGCCGTAACCGAAACGAATGACACCAGTTTTGAGATAAAGCGAAGAATAATACTGGCAAACAGATGCTACTTTGGACTAAGTAAGCAGTGTAGAAACAAGGCCACTTCTCGACAGACGAAGACTACACTTTACAAGACACTGATACTACCCGTGCTGTTATATGGTTCTGAAGCATGGGTACTTGTGAAAGCAGATGAGGCAGTGCTTGGAGCATTTGAGAGAAAGATTCTTCGTAAAATATATGGACCAGTTTGCGTTAACGGAGAATATAGGCGACGTATGAACCACGAGCTGTATGAGCTGTATGACGACGATAGCATAGTTACACGCATCAAAATACAATGGCTGCGTTGGCTAGGTCATGTTGTCAGAATGGATGAAGAAGCTCCAGCAAAGAAGTCGTTTGAAGGCAAACACGGTGGTAAACGCAAACCGCGAAGACCAAAAGCCCGATGGAAAGATCAAGTTGTGGGAGACACCTCGAAACTTGGTGTCAGAGATTTTAGAATGAGCGCAGAAGATCGAGGCGCTTGGAACGCTATTCTACGTTCGGCTAGTGGAACAAATATTCTGTCGTAGCCAATTAAAGTAAGTAAAAGTGATAGAGCGACTGGGAGGCCACAGTAACGCAGAGGTTAGCATGTCCGCCTATGACGCAGAACGCCTGAGTTCGAATCCTGGCCAGACCATTAGAAAAAATGTTCAGCGGTGGTTTTCCCCCTCCTAATGCTGGCAACATTTGTGAGGTACTATTCCATGTAAAACTTCTCTCCAAAGAGGGGTCGCACTACGACACGCCGTGCGGACTGGGCAATAAAGAGGAGGCCCCTTATCATTGAGCTTAGAATCGGACTGCACTCATTGATATGTGAGTGAAATTTGCCCCTGTTCCTTAGTGGAATGTTCATGGGCAAAATTTGCATTTTTGATAGAGCGACTGGTACTATTGACATATCCAGAAGAAACTCATTGGTTGACCGTATGAAGATTGAGACCTTCATCAATGGTATCTGTGACCCGAAAGTTTCCGAGGTGCTGAACGACGAATCGTTTAATAAGGGAAGCATTAAAACAGGCAATAGAAGAAATAAAATGAGAATTAATTAAGTCTAAGGAAAAATGCTTAAAACTGGACACTTTGCCCGAGAATGTATAGCTAGACTCAAATGTTCCAGGTCGACATCGTCGCCTCCAACACGGAGATGTAAAGAGTGCTTGAAAATTTTTCGCAACAGTCACCTTTAAAGCTAAACCGAGCTATTCCAGCTGGGCATGATCTGATTTCCATGGATAGTAGCCCCACAATCTCCGTAGCCATAGTTAAACAGGAAAATATCAACTTAACTACATCCGTTTACATCAATGGCGATAGGCGTAACTTAATGTTGGATACGGGAGCTTAAATAAAACTCTCATTAGGTCAGATTTGGTAAAAGGAAGAATATCCCCGTGAAATAGAGTGACGGCACTGTGCACGGCAATTTTGTATCATGCAACAGTCAAAGGAAAGGTTGTTATGGAGTTGACTATCGCCAATAGATCCGTTAAATATGAGTTTATAGTAGCCGATGTTGTGGACGAAGTTATAACTGGTGCCGATTTTATGATTGCGTTCGGTGGTTCCACATCGAAATACCGCTAAATATGAGTTGTGATGAGGATGTTCCTATTAGACGTCTGACTAGAAACTTTCCAAAGACAATACTTCGGAATGGTGAACCAATTAGAAGGGTGCCAATGAATGGAGATTGTGAAACAGGTAAAATTTCTGTGATTGAGCCCCGTACTCACCAACTTTGCAGACACCGGCTAAAGCTTCGTTTGGAAGTTTAAGTTACCCGGTGAAGGTTACGGAAAGGAAGGTGGGGCAATTTCAATACGACCTCGAAATGCCCAGGAATTGGATAGGGGAACGATATGACCGTGCGCCAAATTAAAACAGAAGGCTTCCAAGAAGAGATTGTGTCTGAAATTACAAACGCTTTGGGAAGGCCCCTGCGAAATCATCAGCAAAATTAACGACGCCGTATATCAGAAGGACGAAAGTCCAAAGTCAAAAAGACAAAAGAGCGATTAGCCTCATACGGAACGGAAACTGTGCCTATTCGGGACGAGCAGGTTTAAGCGGGGGGTAGTGATACAATGGGGTGTATTAGTTTTAAGGTCCGCATAGTTTAATTTCCGTTATTTTAAATTTCAAATTGTGACATGTTTTTTTATTACATCATCACACATTGTTTCTAGTGTTACCTAGAATTTCGTTATTGTTCTTTTTTGTTATTCTCTTATTCGTAATAATATTGCCTGTCAAGTATCATGTGAGGTATGTGAGTTTGTCAACACTGGTCAGCTTAAACAGAGAGATCAATAGAGGACTTATTGCGAAGTTACCAGAATGGGTATTCTCAAAACATCGATTTTGCCAGCAAGAGGTATATAAGGCAGCGGCTCTATGCAACACGGGTGAGTCTTATCTGAGATCGCGTGTAGTAAACTTATCAGCAAACAGCAGTTGGAGAGTTGTAAAGCAAATAAATAGATGAATAAATCATTGTTAAGTAAATTAATTGTAAACGAACTGTGTTTTAATTGAAAGTAAGTTGCGTGCTAAGTTCGGCCGGGCCGAACCCGAACTCCACCGTGGATCGCATTTGTCAAGTTCTTTGAATGACTATTTCCATGTATATGAGGTACATCAAGTTATTGACCTATATGGGCCGTACTTGTCCTGGCTGTTAGAATTCATAGAAAATACCACCTCCAAAATTTCAAGTAAATCGAGTAACAATTGCGCCCTCCAGTGGCTCAGAGTATCAAATTTTGAGATCGGTTTATATGGCAGCCATATCAGGTTGTCAACCGATTTAGACCATACTTGGAACAGTTGTTGAAAGTCATACCAAAATGGCATATGCAAAAATTTCAATTAAATTGGTTAAGCATTGCGCCTTTTAGAAGCTCAAGAAGTCTAATCGGGAGATCGGTTTATATGGTGGCTATATCAGGTTATGGACAGATTTCGATCAAATTTGGCGCAGTCGTTGTAAGTAACACCAAAACGATATGTTTGGTGTTATATGGCAGCTATATGAAAACATGAACCGATATGGCCCATTAACAATCCCAATCGAACTACACTAATAAGAAGTATTTGTGCAAATGTGTCAAGCGGCTAGCTTTAATCCTTCGAAAGTTAGCGTGCTTTCGACAGACATACTTCGTACTAACATTCCAAAACAAACATTCCTCTAGTTTTTGACTAAAAGATAAGAATTTCTGTACGAATGCTGACAAAATTTACCAAGAAACAAAAAGGTCTTACACCTAGAAAATAATTTGAGCTTTTGAAACTTCAATGTTCGTAGACGAGAAAAAAAATTGTGGAGATTTTTAAATAGGTTAGGTTGGGTTTAAATGGGGGTGCGGATATAAATCTGCCCCATGCCACTATGGACATACACCTATGCCAGTAATCGGCTTGTTTTGCGCTCTAAAAATTAAAAAGTATTTTAAAAAAAGTTTAAGCTAGGAGTACCGTGCTACTTACAATATCCTTAATTGTTTTCCATGCCCTTACCCTAAGTCGGTTCATGTCCGGTATTGTGTCCCTACCTAAGTATCGGTGTCTTTTAGCAGCGAAAGCCGGGCAATTACATAGGCAATGCTTCAACATCCATCATATCTTCCTTACCCACATGCCCTACACATGTTGTCACTTGCCGCAACGATTTTCCATAAGTGAGCTCGTAGTCCTGTGTGTCCCGTTATGACACCAAAAGCTATACTGACCTCCTTCCTACTTCCTTTCGGTAATAGCCTTGTCCTCTCACGATCTGGATCCCCCCCATAGGATTTTCGCCGTCCTACCGACTGAGGCTTCGGGTTTGGCAAGTTTATTGACGGCACTCCTCTGGTCTTCACAGCCAAATCGTCTGCCCTTTCATTTCCCCTTACTCCGTTATGGCCCGGCAACCAAACGATGCACTTTGTGCCATCCTCAGAGAAGGCGTTAATCTCCTTACGCTGCAAGACAGTTCGTGACCTTACCCACCTGGTTGTTATTACCCTTATGGTCATTTTACTGCCCGTAAAGATGTCCGCACTCGACGTCCTCGCGTTAGTACAACACCACCTAACGCATTCCGTGATCGGCCGGACCTCCACCTGGCGCTCCGTATTATGGTCAGGCAGTCTAAAACAGATCTCAGTTCCTGGGTTCTCAATCTCGACCCCCGGTCCCACTCTGTCCTCTATATTTGATCCATCGATGCAACATGACCTTCTAGATGTCAGTACTAGGGTTCCCTCAGTCCAAGTCCACACACTTGACCTTAAGTGACGTCTCAGATATCCGATCGGAAACCTCTTCCCTTCCTTCCAGGTTTCCTATCGTAGCCTCGATTATAACGCGATGGTATGAGCTGCTCCCATCCTCAATTCATTCTCCCATCGCCTTTGGTCTCATAGCCGCAGTGGCTGTCTCACATTTAATATGCATGTCTATGGGTCGGATATCTAGAATAGTCTCCAGTGCCCTAGTGGGCGCGGTCCTCATCGCTCCGCCTATGCGAAGACTATCCTGTCCTAATTTACTCCTAAGTATTTGACCTTGTCAGATATTGAAATCGTTTTATTGAGGAAATGTGGTGCGTCACATTGGCCCACCTTCGTCTTCCTCGTGAATAGACATATTTTAGTCTTCTCTGGGTTAACATTGAGACCCCTAGGTCTAGATCTGTCATATGCAAGACCCTTTCGGCCCTTTTGAATAGCTTACCCCATTGGAAGTATTATAACATCGTCTAGCAGACGAGTTCAAATCCCTCGTCAGTCAGCATCCGTAATAGGGCATTTATGGTGGTCACCCATAGGAGTGCCGATAAAATACCCCCTTGTGGTGTGCCTTGTGCTACATTCTCCCTTATATTTATGCCATGGGACACACAATTTATCCACCTGTTCCTTGGCATATGGTTTATCCAGTCTGCTCAGAGACCGGGTCCACCCGGTACTGGTTTAAGGATTGGATCAGTGTGTCGGTCCGCACATTGTTAAACGTCCCCTCGATGTCAATGGAAACCACCAATGTGTACGTCGTGGCATCGAAGGATTCTTCTATTTTATGCACAACCTCGTGCAGGGCAGTCTCCACCAATCTTCCCTTGTTTTAGTCTTGCTGTTTGTTATTGAGTAGTTTGCTGGATGTCCTACTCTTTATCATGGTATCCACAGTACGTTCCATGGTTTAGAGTAGAAAGAACGTAAGACTTATAGGTATGTAGGCCTTTGGTGTCGCATAACTTGGCTTGTCGGGTTTGGGTATAAATACCACCCTTGCCTCCTGCTAGGCTTTCGGAGTATATACCGCCGCCTTTTGTAGCAACGCCGGAAATATTCCATCAGGTCCGGGTGACTTAAGTGGTTTGAAGCTCCTCAAGACTTTCTTGACCATTAATTCTGTTATGATAAGCCTTCGACCAACCTTATTATTCCAAGATTCCGGTGTCTCCGTGAGTCACGTCGTATCCTGTGGCAAATGGGTTTTCACCAAAATCCTCAACATGTCCTTCGTTGTCTCTGCTGCACTGCACTCTCATGTCGTCTACTTTCAATGTAACACCTTTTGTTGAAAAATCCTTCGGCATGCCGCCACGCCACCTCTGCATCTCTCGTCAAAACATAAGAAGGCCCAAAGTTTGAGGAGCGCCATGTTGCTGAGGGAGTCAGCACATTCGAGGGGGTGGCAGTTCACTGAAGCGGGGATTGGTATACTCTCTGAAGCCAGCCCAATCGGCCTTCTTCTGATTGATAAACGTCCGGCGCTCAGAGGTTATGAAGGTGGTCTGACCCCAAAGAGATGACGGCTTGCCAGGATACGTTACTCAGGAGATCAGGAGAGATGCAATGGAAATGTCTGGCGAGCTACTGCACCTCCTCGTAATCCTAGTGGAGGCATACTCATTCACCGTGCAAAATGTGGAGCCTTCAATCTACTCTACCAAAGCTATGCCATGCTGGTCGTTACCTAGGGGAGAATGCCATAAAGTGTGATCCCCTAGTAACCCAGATAGTAACCCACTTATTGTAAGCTTGGACATTATTTGGAACAAAGCCACCAACCGGCGGTATTTACACCTTGTATAGCTCTATCTCGGCAGTACCGGACCTAACTGCTATGCCCATGCATTCCATGTAGGTAGGGGTCACTGGCGCCAGGCGCAGGCGAGATGGGTCTATATTGCACGGAATGGTGTATCACAAAGGCCAATCCCCCACCTCCATACCTTGAGCGATCCTTATGTAGCACATTGTATCCGTGACAACTGTGCAAGCTGCAGGTGTTGGTCAGCTTTGTCTCCTGGATCACTGCGACCAATATATCTTTCTGACTCATCAAATCCACAATCTCATCGATCTGCCGTTGCAGTTTAGTGGCAAAAATGATACATTTCCCGGCACTGGCCTGGCAATATTAGAGCTGGGATGCTGCCGTTGCGTATATTGCCGTACGGGAGAGGTCGGGGGGTCACATAGTCTGACGACGAGGACGCAGAAGGATGTTCGCACAGCACCTTGCGACATATCCAGTATGACTATACTCCCGCAGTGAAATGAGGCCCGAGCAAGATCGAAAATATACCCGTTCCATGCACCGGTTACACCTCACCGACACCGATCGATGATGGAGGCGGTGCTGGCAAAACGAACAGAAACAGGGTCGGGGTACTTTTCAATCGCGGCAAGGACGAGAAGCGTGCGGAGAAGCCACTCCGGAATGTGTCTCTCCCATGGCGAAAAAAGACGAACACGTACACTGAGGCGGCAGCCCTTGCCGATGAGCGTCCCATCGAATCAATCCGGTGCGTACAACCGGCTGCCGTGGGGCTTTCGTCCACATAAGACATCCATAGACCAGAAGCGGCCGAACAATTGTCGTAAACATCCAATGTATTGTCGTGTTAAGATCCTAAACACCTTCTATTGAGTTACGACAGGAGTAGAGCGCAGTCAGTCTCCTTTTGAACCTATCATCGAGGTTCCTTCTCTTCAGCTTAGTCTCTGAAGAGAGCTGCAGAAACACTTTCGCCATCTGGTAAATAGCACCGGCTTTTCCCATTGTTCCTTACCCATCCAGACAGCTTCGTCAACACCCCCTGGCAAAGCCAAGCTAAAGCAATGTTTTTTTTCAGATATTTCTTTAAAATAAGTATTGTATCTCTGCAGTATGAAGTTAGTCAAAAATTTAATATTTATAACTTTTCTTCTTCTTAATTTGCAGGACTCTATTAACTTTAAACATGTCAACAAAAATACAACCATGTTCGAAACCTCAAGTGAGGACAAAAGTCTTAACATGGCGGTTTCAGCTAATTATCGACTTTTCAATAGCGGCATGCATTGGTCCCCGTGCGCTGCTGATGGCACAAGTGATTTAGCCAAAATGGAACCGGAAAAATATGCTTCAGCTCGCAGCATTACGCTGCAATGGGATTCAGAACATGTGTGTCAATCTCTGGTGGAGGGCTATAACATAACCTATTGTCGCTTGCATCGCAAGCACAACACCGATGGTGAAAAATCGACTGTGTGTGCCGAAGAGCCCATTACTCGCACCTTGCCAGGCAGAGACAAAAAGTTTGTCATAGAAAATTTGCATCCCTTCTCTACGTACAAAGTGGAAATGTTGATGTTCTCTAAATACAAACATGGCAAAATGAGTGAACCACAAATTGTCAGTACCACTGAAGAGGGTAAGACAAAATATACAAACCATATGAAATTGTGGCATATTTTCGAAATTTATCTCCTTCAAACAGCTCCATCGCAGCCATCGCAGTTAGAGGCTCACAACATTACCAGCAATTCTGCGGTCCTGACATGGCTTTCGCCGGAACATCATAATGGAGTTCTAAAGAAATATAGAATAGAGTGAGTGTAACACTTTGGCCATTATAAAAATTTGATTTATTCCACTACCAATGTTCAATTTTGCAGATACAACAATGAGCATCACATCATCGAATGTTCGTCTGACGAAACGGGATCACTTTGCTCGCAGAAGAAAATGACATACACTCTGGAGAATTTGAGCAGTTTTACAAGTTATAAAGTTTATGTGGTAGCCCACACAATAGCCGATTCGAAGCATAGCAATGACATAACGGTCAATACTTTGGTGGGAAGTAAGTGATTGCTTAAACTTGAACGTATTTTGTTGTTTGTATACCCTACCTCCTCAGAAGGAGTTGACCTAGACCCCACTTTAAGTATACCTATCAAGATAGAACCACTTACTGATCAGAGAACAGCAGCAAGCCATCTTTAAAATGAGTCCACACGATAGACATGAAGCGAATGGCACGCACACACACACCTTATACCAGCAAACGTTGTTGACGCTTACGACTCTCAACGACCAAAACATAAAATGCTGCTTCAAGGTTAAGGGTAAGCTTAGTTTAGGTTTAAGTGGCAGTCTGCCATCAGACTCACTTAGACGTTTTCGTCCATTGTGATACCACAGGAACCGAAGAAGAAAGAAGCCTTCTAGTTCCTACTGTTGAACCATTCAGATCGCTTTAAAAAGCCCAATAATTTGCGAATGTTCACATCCGTTAAATCAGACAGTTTCTCAAAGAAATCAGAACCTAAAGAACTCTTTCTGACAGCTAGTGCGGGACACAAGCGCAGAAGGTGTTACATAGTCTCTTCTTCCTCGATGTCCCTACAGCTTCTGCAAAAGTCGTTGCTGGCAACCTTCAGTCTGTCAGCATGTTTTCCGATTAGGCAGTGACCAGTCATGACGGACACAATGACTGAGACGTCTGTTCTAGCCAATGACAGCAAAGCGTTAGCTCTCTTCAAGTCTAGATGGGGCCACATAGTTTTGGAATGCTCACAGCCCCCTCTTTGTGACCATCCATTATTCGTTAGTTCCAAGTCTCGCAAGCTCGTCTGCTTCTGAATTTCCTGGAATATCTCTGTGGCCCGGCACCCAGAAGAGGTGAATTTTGAACTGTGATGCACAAACAAGCCGGTTAAGTATTGAGCAGTAGATGGATTTTTGAAGCGCCGTCCGCCAGACCACAACACCATATACAATGACAGCAAGGCGGTAGATCTCTTCAAGTCTAGATGGGGCCACATAGTTTTGGAATGCTCACAGCCCCCTCTTTGTGACCATCTATTATTCGATGCCCTTCGGGCCCGGTCCTGAAGACTTAGCTTGGGGCATACCCATAGATTCCAGTGCCCCTGGAGTGTGTAAGGTAGTTCCTAGTCTCGCAAGCTGGTCTGCTTTAGAATTTCCTGGAATATCCCTGTGGCCCGGCACCCAGAAGAGGTGAATTTTGAACTGTGATGCACAAACAAACCGGTTAAGTATTGAGCAGTAGGTGGATTTTTGAAGCGCCGTCCGCCAGACCACAACACCATATACAATGACAGCAAAGCGGTAGACCTCTTCAAGTCTAGATGGGACCACATAGTTTTGGAATGCTCACAGTCCCACTTTGTGACCATCTATTATTTGACGCCCTTCGGGCCCGGTCCTGAAGACTTAGCTTGGGGCATACCCATAGATTCCAGTGCCCCTGGAGTGTGTAAGGTAGTTCCTAGTCTCGCAAGCTCGTCTGCTTTAGAATTTCCTGGAATATCCCTGTGGCCCGGCACCCAGAAGAGGTGAATTTTGAACTGTGATGCACAAACATGCCGGTTAAGTATTGAGCAGTAGGTGGATTTTTGAAGCGCCGTCCGCCAGACCACAACACCATATAGCATAATAGGTCTGACTACTGCAATATATACCCAATGCATGACACGCGGTCTAAATTCCCAAATTCTGCCATTGGCTATCTTGCGGGTGTATAGGGCAAGAGTAGCCTTTCTTGCCCTTTTAAAAATATTGGATTTGAAGTTCAGTTTCCTGTCCATCAAAACACCCAGGTAGTTTGCGCTTTCTGTAAATTGAACATTCTCTTCACCCAAGGAGACAGGTTCCACTGTAGGCAACTTGTATGTCCTGCTGAAAAGAACTACCTCTGTCTTGCACGTACTTATACCCAGACCACTTTCGGTACCCCACTTAGAGTGCTGGGGAAACTTACCCCTAACCGCAATTGCCACGTCATCAGTATATTGTTAATGACTGTATTCCAAAGTAGAGCAGACAGTACACATCCTTGAGGTGTTCCAAGCCTGCCGTTATGCATCTTTTAGTATGTAAGTTATTAATAAACTTTCTTACGGTAGAGTTGATGCCTAGAAACTCCGGAAAATGGAAATCTGAACAGATTAATGTAGTTGGTATACTCGTTGGTATAGTCTATAGTCGCTCCGCCCTTAATTTTCTTTTTTACTTGTTATTTATTAAATTTTTCTATTTCTGCAGTTCCCTCGAATCCTCGTCACGTAAAAACTAAAGAGAAGACACAAAATGTTCTTCAATGGTCCCCACCCGAAGTGCCCTCCGGTCGCGTGGAGTTCTATGAAGTAGCCATTGAGGTCTTGTATAAGGACGTCGTACAAAGGCAACATATATCGACAGTTGTAGGCTCGACGGAATGTGTCTACCACCTGCCAGTGTGTGTTGATGCCGATTATAGATTTAAACTGCATGTGAGAGCGGTAAATGTGGCCCGAAGGGATACGGAAATAGACCGTTACATATTTGCCACAATGAACAAAACATTCGTTGAAAGAGAGCATCGTGAGAACAATGATGATCTCCGATGTGAAGGAGATCGTGTAGCCATGGAACGCCAAAGGGCGCTAATAGAGGAATATAGCGATTCCCAAAAATATGTGCAGTATAAGTCGGTGTGGTCTGTGGGCCCGGTCACTAATTGCTCATACACCAAGTCAAGTCGTATACTAATGTTGTCATTGCTTGTTTTAGTTTTGTCTGCGGGTCTCGCAGTAGGTTTTAATGAGGCACGCAAAGTATTGCAGAAAATGGCCAATATCACATGTGTTCTACCACCGGACGCAAATACCGTAAACTATCCCAACTATCCAAAAAACGACTACAATAACGAAAACCGGTATCTGCTGTCTTCAATTAGCAATGACTCGGGATATATTTGCCACAATGGAGATGATTACAATAGGGATCATATCAATGCTAAAAGTGGTGGTGGTGGTGGTGACCATGCAACGGATTCATTGGGTAAAAGTTGCGATTACATGGGCTCAGATCATTCTACACAATATTGCAGCAATGAGGCAGTGATCAGACAGGGCAGTGTGGACTCTGATCGAACACCGGATGGTAATGATGCGTACATGGCCATGGAGCTGTTGAATTCGAATGAGAAAATTTGCCAGCGAGAGCCAACTGGTTACACACAGCCCACTTTCAGTGCCATAAATGGGGGCCAGAACACGCAGCTACCCTCTTGGTTAATGCCTACTCAGAATGGTTACATTACGCAAGTAACTGCAACAAAAATAAATAATGCATCCCAACAAATGATACCAACCGAGAATGGTTATGTCAAACCAGATGAAAAACTTTTGCAACAAGAGCCCCATAGCAACTCATTTGATAGCATGCTGACAACGGCACAACCGGAAAACCGGGGAGGCTATATACAGCCCACTTTCAGTGCCATAAGTGGAGACCCGAAGAAACAGTTAAGCCCCTGGTTTATGCCCACCGCAACAAATAATGCAGCCCAACAAATGAGACCATCGGAGAATGCTTATGTAAAGCCACAGAATTTTATAAATTGGCCTACACAGAAATTCTCTGCAAAAGCAATTTCGCCACTGACGGCGCGGCATAAAGCAGTTCCTACAACATTGGGTGATATGCCCATGAACAATTCAGGCTATGTGTCGCCAGAAATGCTGCAGAAGGTATGCATAACCAAAAACACACATCACTTAAATAAGACTACAAACAAATTTTTTCAGTCCTTATTACAGCCCCCTAGCACCAATGGCTACACAACACTGGAGGCATTGGCAAATTTTCCGCAGATATTCACAACTGCGACAAAGAAACCTTGTTGACCATGTACAAAGCAATTGGCCGGTCTGTGGTAAGTTATGCAGTGCCAGTGTTGTCTCGTCCGAATGCCGCCCTCCGAACTGTCTCCTTAGTTCTCAAGTGGACCACCATCTCTATCTGGAGACAAAGATGCTACCAGTGGGAAGACATAACTAAATGCAGAGACCATCCAAATCACCAGCGCCCAGAAGCCTTAGGGCCAGTTCTGCATGATCTAGAGCGTCAGCGTTCAGCGCTACAAGAGAGAACCCCCAAAATCCAATCCCCAGGCAGCCGTCCTTTATCGACAAGGGCTGCCGCCTCAGTGTACAACTGTACACTGCTACAACAACAACTCCTAAATCAAGCGGCATATCAAGCGGTTCTAGACACGGCAGCAGAAGCGGTTAATAGCTACCGGTTGAATGTAGTCCATTGGAGAACGACCGCCTCCCATTGCACCTGAAGAAATTAGAAACCTTCTCCGCGCCATCCAGAGTAGTTCTGGCTCAATTACGTTCCGCCTCAACTACTACAGGGCAAGGATTGATGCCGACGTGCTAGATGTATGTCACCTCTTTAACTGCCCAGCTAGACCCACACTCGGACATAGACCCAGATCCCTGTGGACGCACCCCATCTTAGTAGCAGAGTTCCTGGATCTTGATCACGCAACAGAATCAAGCAGACGAAAGATATAACACAGAACTATTACAGAGCAAGGATTGATGCCGACGTGCAAGATATATGTCCTGATTGTAACCAGGGATCACACGATACACGTCACCTCTTTAACTAGACCCACACTCGGACTCGGACCCAGCTCCCTGTGGACGCACCCCATCTTAGTAGCAAAGTTCCTGGATCTTGATCACTCAACAGAATCAAGCCGACGAAAGATATAACACAGAACTACTACAGAGCAAGGATTGATGCCGACGTGCAAGATATATGTCCTGATTGTAACCAGGGATCACACGATACACGTCACCTCTTAAACTAGACCCACACTCGGACTCGGACCCAGCTCCCTGTGGACGCACCCCATCTTAGTAGCAAAGTTCAAGCAGACGAAAGATATAACACAATAAACTGCTGCAACAACTGCGACCGGTCGTGAAGGAGAAGACAATATATAGCCAACCACTTTGTGATATGTCACATAAGGAGTTAACCGCCCTTGGGCAGCATCATCAGCAGCACCAATTAAACTGAGAGATTTATGTTCATTGTAATATAGTTAGCTTTGTAGGGCGACTTAAACGGTTCAGTAGGTTGTTGTTGCCGATGTTGCACAACTCCATCGGTTCAATCCGGTACATACAACCGGCTGCCATGGGATGGTGGCTCTACAGGTACCTGCACCCGCTTCGGTGGTATCACATTGGACACAAATGTCGAAGTATTCTGATGCCAACTGCCACAGAAACCCCATCTAATACACATTGCTGTACAAATTGAGATTTTTTTTGTCATCACAATTTCATGTGTACATACTACCATTAGCTTTATTTACATATATCATACAATATTAGCTTACATGAAAACAAATTTGTTGTTGCACATTGTAATTATTAGTTTTATGACATTAGATTAAGTGCTAAGGAAAACAAATGACTAATAGTGCCTTCAGCAACTCAACGCCAATCCACTCTTGACCATACATAGCACATACCACGTTTCGCGCTGATACACTTGACACTATGCATTGGGTTGCCCAAAAAGTAATTGCGGATTTTTTAAAAGAAATGAACTTTTTTTTTTTTGGGTTGTGGGTTGAGTTTTGGCGATGCTTATAAGGCACCAAAAGCCAGGTTATTAACTACTGCATGTAGACCCAGTCTACATCAGATGAACAGCTTCTCCTATACCCCTCCCTCAGGGGCGTGTAGATAAAACGATGTTGGACCAAGCAGCAGTGGGAGACAGCTCCAAGACCCAGTGTGAGTAGTATAATAGTGTTTGATTAAAAACGAAGCAGGCCCGCTGACCACAAAACACCAAAAACACTTTTTCCAGTTAAAATTGATAAAAAATACAGCTTCCAGTAAATCTAGGAGCTCCACAGGAGTCCAATAATATGTGTAACACGTATTAACAGGTTAGAACAAACACGATGCTTCACGATAAAATTTTTTCTTCACAGCCAGACAACATACACAGCCAAACGTCAAACGATTAAATTTATAATTTTGTAAAATGTACTTCCGAAGTTGGTGTCCCCACCAACTGTAAATTAAAACACGTGTATTAAAAATACAGAATCAAAACCAATGTACAGTTATAACTGTACTGTGTATAACGATGACTAAGCATCGAATCCCGAAGCGTCCGCTTCAGACGAATTCTAAATGCAAAGTGAGAAATGAACTTTAATCAAATTTACTTTTTTTACACTTTTTTTCTAAAGCAAGCTAAAAGTCACAGCTGATAACTGACAGAAGAAAGAATGCAATTACAGAGTCACAAGCTGTGAAAAAATTTGTCAACGCCGACTATATGAAAAATCCGCAATTACTTTTTGGGCAACCCAATACAACACCAGCACCAGCACCACCACCAAACTAGTAATCGGAGGCAGCTAGTAGTTTTATAGACTAATATCTGAAACGTTTTAAAATGTATCTCTGTTAGGGTTGTTGTGTGCTTTTTTTTTTTTTTTTTTCCCATCACAGTATCATCAGTTGTAAAATCGTTTTAACTATTATTTAATATTTTAAGTTTTGTATTGTTAGTATAACAATTTATTTAAGTTGTTCGTTCAGCACATTGCAATTAAGTGAAAGGAAATGGAAATTTGGAAAAATGTTTAATATAGAATAGAATTCATTTCTATAAACGTTAAATTTTTATCCTGCTATTATACAAAGTATTACAACATTTATTTTAGACAAATAAATAACATATAACACTTTATAGCATAGTGCCTATATTAGGCACTCCTGCTTAGCATTATCCCCATTTATCTACAACGCCTGCATAATCAGGCGCTAGATGTAAGGTGTATTATTAATTTTAATGATTAGTCTTAGTCTTGTGGCCTTAAAAAACAGACAAAAAACATTTTGTATAGCGAAAAAAAAAAACAAAAACAAAATCAAACACATTTAAGCAGAAATTTTGGATTTGTTATTTTACAAATTTACATAAAAATAAAAAATAACATTTTAACATAGTAATTATGTCGATAGTCGCTGTTTTACTTGATAAGCTTTAAGAAGTTCTTGAAAAAAAAAAAAACAAACACTAAATCGGAAGTGACCCCTTCTGTTGGGCTACTGTCCAACTCTCCGGCCTTGCCTTTTCTATGGTACAAGCACACTTGGCTGACGGTGTAGTGTACATTTCCCTACACCGTACAGTCTTTACATACCAAGGCAGATTTTTATGGGAAAGCCATAACTGAACATCAGTGTACCATGTACCACAGAAAATAGTTTTTACGATCACTAGGAATTTCATGATATTTACCAATTGTACAGCGTCTGCTTTGCCTTTATCCATAGCTTTTTTTCAGTTATGCATGCCATTGTTTTTTTTTTTATAGTCGTCCATCATCCTATCGTCTTCCATAGTATCCACCAAGTAGTTTTTTGTTGTGTACTCCAATGATTTCCATAGTTTTACATTTGCTTTCAAATTCCTTCATTTAGATACATTTTGCATTACCGTCTTCAGATGATTGTGTTTCTCAATCAGTTATAATTTTTTTTTGTATTTTCTTGTCAAAAATTTTATTAAAGTATGCACAGAAACGTTTGGTAGATTTTGATTAAATTGCTTTTGATTGTCTGTACACCTATGTTTACGAAAAAGATCAATAGTAGATCGTTTAACTGTCACAGTTATGAATCAAAAGATCAAAAGCAAGTTGAAATTTTTATCTTTTTATTTTGATCTGACATTCCGTTGCTTATAACATGACAGCATAGTTGGTTTTGTGCTTGGCTAATGTTTGTCAAACATATCTGTGTGTCAGACAGATGGTTATGGAAAACTGTTAATTAGATATGAAATGCAAAATCACTTAGATGTTTTTTTTTATACCCTCCACCATAAGATGGGGGGTATACTAATTTCGTCATTCTGTTTGTAACTACTCGAAATATTCGTCTGAGACCCCATAAAGTATATATATTCTTGATCGTCGTGACATTTTATGTCGATCTAGCCATGTCCGTCCGTCCGTCTGTCCTTCCGTCCGTCTGTCTGTCGAAAGCACGCTAACTTCCGAAGGGGTAAAGCTAGCCGCTTGAAATTTTGCACAAATACTTCTTATTAGTGTAGGTCGGTTGGTATTGTAAATGGGCCATATCGGTCTATGTCTACATATAGCTGCCATATAAACCGATCTTGGGTCTTGACTTCGTGAGCCTCTAGAGTGCGCAATTCTTATCCAATTGGAATGAAATTTTGCACAACGTGTTTTGCTATGATATCCAACAACTGTGCCAAGTATAGTTCAAATCGGTTCATAACCTGATATAGCTGCCATATAAACCGATCTTGGGTCTTGACTTCTTGAGCCTCTAGAGGGCGCAATTCTTATCCGATCAGAATGAAATTTTGGACGACATGTTTTGTTATTATATCCAACAACTGTGCCAAGTATGGTTCAAATCGGCCCATAACCTGATATAGCTGCCATATAAACCGATCTTGGGTCTTGACTTCTTGAGCCTCTAGAGGGCGCAATTCTTATCCGATTAAAATGGAATTTCGCACGACGTGTTTTGTTATGATATCCAACAACTGTGCCAAGTATGGTTTAAATCGGTCCATAACCTGATAAAGCTGCCATACAAACAGATCTGGGGATTTGACTTCTTGAGCTTCTAGAGGGCGCAATTCCTATCCGATTTGGCTAAAATTTTGCATGACGTATTTTATTTTTACTGTCAACAAATGTTTCAAATAAGGTTCAAATCGGTTCATAACCTGATATAGCTGCCATATAAACCGATCTGGGATCTTGACTTCTTGACCCCTAGAGGTCGCAATTATTATCCGATATGCCTGAAATTTTGTACGATGGATCCTCTCATGACCATCAATAAACGTATTTATTATGGTCTGAATCGGTCTATAGCCCGATACAGATCCCATATAAATCGTTCTCTCTATTTTACTTCGTGGGCCCCAATGGGCGCAATTCTTATACGAATTGGCTGAAATTTTACACAGGTCTCCAACATATAATTTAATTGTGGTCCGAACCGGACCATATCTTGATATCGTTTTAATAGCAGAGCAACTCTTTTCTTATAACCTTTTTTACCTAAGAAGAGATGCCGGGAAAAGAACTCGACAAATGCGATCCATGGTGGAGGGTATATAAGATTCGGCCCGGCCGAACTTAGTACGCTTTTACTTGTTTTAATTATTTTTTTTTCACGATCCAAACACCTTTTATTCATGGGAATATGTCCGATATGCAAATAATCTCTGCGTACAATAGTCACCGGGTGAAATACCTAATGTGCAACTTTGGCTCATCAGCCTAAAGATGGCAACATGATTGGTTTATTTATCGATGGCAACATGATTGGTTTATTTATCGATT
Organism: Stomoxys calcitrans; assembly: GCF_963082655.1. Lineage (NCBI taxonomy): Eukaryota > Metazoa > Arthropoda > Insecta > Diptera > Muscidae > Stomoxys > Stomoxys calcitrans. The sequence continues at coordinate 43,908,334 of NC_081555.1, read as the reverse complement.
TTTCTGTTGGCAGAAATGTCAATTTGACCAAGATTTTAGTCACTAACTTCCTTTTTCAATAGACGTCCGACGAGTTAGCATCGAAGTGCTTTTGAAAAAATAATCTGTACGTAAAGTGACAATCACATCAGTTGAGAGTGAGAATTTTTCAAATTTGTCTACACCAAACGCTTGTAGCACTGCGGTTCCATTATTTCTATTGTAACCGAATAAACGACAATTTCATTTGGATTGCGATATTTGTAATCTGTTGCTGATACTCGGAATCCGTGGTACGAACAAAGTTTAATACCTACAGGATTTACGCTGCCCACCGGGTAGCGCGATTCCTTTTGTTCTTGTTGCCACCAGGACTTCTACCAGAGACATTTACGTGGATATACTCATTGAAATCATTATCAAAGTTAGTTGAGAAAGTGGCATTGTAAAAATCATATAAAATTTGTTTAATTTTTTTTAACTCCAGTATCAAGGGTATTTGTGGCAAAAACTCCTATTGGAACAATCATCTCTTCCCCTTTCCTACCTGGTTCGACCTCACCTATGCCAAGTGCTGTGTGTAGCTTATGCCCAATTCCCGCCATTGGAAATCTTTTAAATCCATAGAAATCCGCATCTAGAACCGATGCACTGGCAGTGTTTCCCTGTATGAGGTGCTAATGCAATAACAAGAAATCAACCCATCAATCTCCACATCTGAAGGTCTTTGTAAGAGAACTCCATAAAATAGCCATTCTTTTTACAGCAGCAGCCACCGATAAGATTTTGCTCATCTGTTATCACTCTCTTATGTTTTCTCTTATTTGCCTCTTACATTGATTTACATTGATTATAACATGTAATGAGATCGTAGTCTCTGAATTATTAACTCTGAGAGAGATGTTAGAAAGAAGAACTTGTATAACAGTTTCAGTTACTCTCATTTACTTGATCTCTCATTACTTGTTATATTAACAAAGAAAGACACAAAAAGGCACACAGCCGCACATACATAGTATGCAAAAGTCAATTTGTAAATTTTGATTGATTTTTTTTTTGTCGATATTCGCAAGCGTTTTGAAAAGATACTTTGCATATATTAAACCCTTAAGGGCCGTAAATTTTTTTTTGTAATATATTTTAATTTATTTATTTATTTTTTTGCAATTTATATTTGAATGAAGATTTTAATATTATGAATTATTAGCCTTTCATGCGTATTTCTCTCATTATGAATTTACAGAATATGAATTATGTCTTGAATAAAATTATATTTTTATGCCAAGGAATGGCTTCGTAAGTGTAAGTATGTTAGGGGTTATGGTAATTGATAAAGCGCATACAGGACAATGGTTGGTGAGGGTATTGAAGCGCATTCTCACACGGACATCGGTGAGAATCTAAAAATGGAAAAGACACGGATATCTTTGTAATTTGGTTAGATTTGTTTTCAATAATGACTAATTTGGGGCAGTTTTTTTTTATTAGTCATTTTGGCCCACAGTAAAGTTTAATATAGTTTTTTTTTTACAGTTTTGTTTAAAAATAGGAGTCTAAAATAATTTAATGTAATGGATAAAGATTCATGCGGAAAAGGACCGAACCACCCCACCCGACTGATTGCTAGCAACTCATTGGGTCCCGCAGTCCTTCATCCAAGTAAATTCTACGGTGTTTAGAAAGACTGATTTTAAGAAAGGTACACCAAATCCTTCGTAGACATTACAACGGCCCGAAAAATGTATTAGAAAGCCTCACAAGGGGCAAGGGAGCAAACAGCCATCAACGAGATAGAATGGGCAAACACTTTTGGTTTGGGTTTTATCGATAACCAGCTGAGCAATGGAGCATATATATAGGTTAGGTTAGGTTAGGTTGCAAAGAGGGTGCAGTTATGGACATACACCTAAGCCAGTAATCGGCTTGATGTGCGCTCCAAAAACTCTTAAAGTAATCTCTAAAAAGAAAATTTTAAGTTAGCCAAATCCTTAATTGTTTTCAATGCCACTCCCCTAAGTTGGTTCATGCCTGATGTTGTGTCTCCACCTAAGAACCGGTATCTGTTGGACGCGAAAGCCGGGCAATGACAAAGGAAATGCTCTCGCATGCCCTGCACATTGTGACGACGGAAGTCGCTGGCTCGTTTCCGTCCACACTCTGTGATGTCCCATTTGTGTAAAACTAGTGTTGTCCCTATTTGTGCTGAATTTGCAATGAATTGTTAATGAATTTTGGATTTTTAAATGAATTGAACTAGTTTAACTATTAATTAATGAATTATAATTTCGCTCAGTGTACTCATTTAATGTCAATTAATTTTCGCAGTGTAGGTAATTATTTCAAAGAGGAATTACTTTTTTTCACAGTGTATTTTTCAACGGAATTATTTTTCACAGTGTACCTTGTCATTTCAATTACTTCTATTTTTCTCTAAGTGTTCCGATCTTGGAACGTATATATCTATATAGTGAATTTTACCATGTACCTTAATTAGACTTTATGCAAGCACGCAGTGATTTCCCGAAAAAAGTGAATGGACCTCATACTTGTTTACAATTCTTTTCAAAAGTGATCAAAACAAGTTACCGTAGGGCCACCAACAAATATCACAGCCAAATGCAGTGATATACACAGCAGCCAGACTCAACGACTCCACTTGGTATTTAACCAGTAACGATAGTCAAACAAGCGTACATACATAAGTGGTACGTTCAAGGGCTATGCTTGGGCGGTTGTCAGCCGGCAGCAGCAGCGAATATACGCACATCTGCGGGTATGCTGCAAGAGACAGTGTTGGACTAGCGCTGCCGTGGTGAATTGGAAAATATGTTGCGATGAATATGAGCATATAAAAGGAGGGCAAGGACAGGCACAGGGGATCAGAAGTCAAGCATCGGAAGCGAAGCCAAGTCGAAGCGGGGAAGCCAAGGAAATATCGGTGAGTAGAGTGAACAAGTGCTTAGTGACACAGACAAAGACAAAAGTGACAGTGTTCGCGCGCCGTGTGATATTCGTTAAACTTGGCCGTGTTACCCCCGTAAACAGGGAACTTTCGTGGTCGCTGCAATGTAAAAGCTCTGGTAAACTTTGCCGTGTGAGCCCCGTACACAGTGAACTTTCGTGGTCACTTCAACGTAAATGCTTTTTAAACTTTGCCGTTTGAGCCGTTTGCCGTTTGAACAGTGAACTTTCGTGGTCACTGCCACGTAAATGCCTGGATAAACTTTGCCGTTTGAGCCCGGTAAACAGTGAAGTTTCGTGGTCACTGCAACGTAAATGCTTGTTAAACTTTGCCGTTTGAGCCGTTTGCCGTTTGAACAGTGAACTTTCGTGGTCACTACAACGTAAAAACCTTGGTAAACTTTGCCGTTTGAGCCGTTTGCCGTTTGAACAGTGAACTTTCGTGGTCACTACAACGTAAAAACCTTGGTAAACTTTGCCGTGGGAGCCCCGTAAACAGTGAACTTTCGTGGTCACCGCAACGTAAAAGCTCTGGTAAACTTTGTCGTGTGAGCCCCGTACACAGTGAACTTTCGTGGTCACTGCAACGTAAATGCCATGATAAACTTTGCCGTTTGAGCCCCGTAAACAGTGAACTTTCGTGGTCACTGCAACGTAAATGTTTGTCAAACTTTGCCTTTTGAGCCGTCTGCCGTTTGAACAGTGAACTTTCGTGGTCAATGCAGCGTAAAAGCTTTGGTAAACTTTGCCGTGTGAGCCCCGTACACAGTGAACTTTCGTGGTTACTGCAACGTAAATGCCTTGATAAACTTTGCCGTTTGAGCCCCGTAAACAGTGAAATTTCGTGGTCACTGCAACGTAAATGCTTGTCAAACTTTGCCTTTTGAGCCGTCTGCCATTTGAACAGTGAACTTTCGTGGTCACTGCAGCGTAAAAGCTTTGGTGAACTTTGCCGTGTGAGCCCCGTACGCAGTGAACTTTCGTGGTCACTGCAACGTAAATGCCTTGATAAACTTTGCCGTTTGAGCCCCGTAAACAGCGAACTTTCGTAGTCACTGCAACGTAAATGTTTGTCAAACTTTGCCTTTTGAGCCCCGTACACAGTGAACTTTCGTGGTCACTGCAACGTAAATGCCTTGATAAACTTTGCCGTGAACTTTCGTGGTCACTGCAACGTAAATGCTTATCAAACTTTGCCTTTTGAGCCGTCTGCCGTTTGAACAGTGAACTTTCGTGGTGACTGCAGCGTAAAAGCTTTGGTGAACTTTGCCGTGTGAGCCCCGTACACAGTGAACTTTCGTGGTCACTGCAACGTAAATGCCTTGATAAACTTTGCCGTTTGAGCCCCGTAAACAGTGAACTTTCGTAGTCACTGCAACGTAAATGCTTTGTTAAACTTTGCCGTATGAGCCCCGTACACAGTGAACTTTCGTGGTCACTGCACCGTAAAAGCTACGTTACACTTTGCCCCGGGATTCGTGCACCATAACCACCCAAGACAGCTCCCGACCGTTTGTACTCTGACCCAACAACCGACGAAACCTGACCTCGACTTTCTCGACGGATAACCCTGACGAACCCCGCAACGGCACAGTTCCGCTTGGAAGTGCTGACTCCGGCTGCCTCGTAACCAAACCACTGGCCGTTGAGCTCAACCTAGCCTACACCTAACATCCGTGTAGGAAGTACTGTAAAAGGTCTTCCACTTCGTCCTCCTGCACCACTCAGCATTAACCCGCGCTGCAGCCCAAATCGCCGCCCCTTGAGTGCAGTTCCCGACTTCCACTGTTTTACTCTACCGCAGGCAATAACCGCCGCCCAGCCAAGTCCCATCCGTGAACTGAGCGCCTTTGTTCGGAAAGTACCGTCCTAGGTCTTCACCCACACGGTGTAGCTGTAGGCTAACAGCTACACTCGGAGATGGGAGGACTGTTCCAGGTCTCCACCGACATCAACCAACCACTACCCATTTTGGCCCGCATTTCCGAGTATCGTCCCAGGCCTCGGCGTTAAGTATTCGCTATTATACACTAACTATTGTTATAGCCCAAATTCAAATAAACAGATTGTGGAATCCCAAACAAACTCCTTGTTCTCTACTCTAGTCTCGGCAAATATAAATTTCTGTGACGGACCCTTCCCCCGCGAGTTATACCCCAGCACACAAGGGGAAACCTGTCGTTACAACATGCTATCACTTGCCGCACCGATTTTACATAAGTGAGCTCGTAGTCCTAGGTGTCCCGTTATGATACCAATAGCTATGCTAACCTCCTTCTTGCTTCCTTTGAGTAATAGCCTTGTCCTCTCACGATCTGGATCCCCCCAACAGGATTTTCGCCGTCCTACCGACCGTTTCGATGTTCCACAATGTTGCATGCGCATTCGTCGCCCACTCCCTTAACTCGGACTGCGTCGACCCGAAAGGTTTCGGGTTAACCAAGTTTATTGACGGCAGTCCCCTGGCCTTCACCGCCAAATCGTCTGCCCTTTCATTTCCCCTTACTCCGTTATGGCCGGGCACCCAAATGATGCGGATTTTGCCATCCTCAAAAAAGGCGTTAATTTCTTTCTCAACTGCCAGATTGTTCGTGGCCCCTTACCGTACTGGTTGTGTGCGTCGCACTCGATTTTAAGTTTCATCTCAGGTATCCAATCGGAAACCTCTTCCCTTCCTTCCAGGTTTCTTATCGTCGCCTCGATTATACCGCGATGGTATAAGCTGCTCCCATCCTCAATTCGTTCTCCCATCGCCTTAAGTCTCATAGCCGTAGTGGCTGCCTCACACTTAATCTGTATGTCGATGGGTCGGATATCTAGAATAGTCTCCAGCGCCCTAATGGGCGTGGTCCTCATCGCTCCGCCTATGCCAAGACAACATGTTCTCTGAACCTGTTGTTGTATGGTCCTTATGTTGCACTTTTTCTCCATAGCAGTCCACCAAACTACTGAGGCGTAAGTAAGTATTGGTCTAATCACGCTCCTGTAGAGCCAGTGGACTATCCTAGGATTCAGGCCCCATTTCGAGCCTACGGCCCGTCTACATAGTGCCCAACATCTGTGAGCCTTCTCAGTACGCTCCTGCATGTGACACTTTCAATTCAGTTTCCTGTCCATGATCACACCTAAGTATTTGACCTTGTCAGATATAGAAATCGTTTCGTTGAGGAAACGTGGTGCGTTAAATTTGGCCCATCTTCGTCTTCGTCGTGAACAGGCATATTTCAGTCTTCTCTGGGTTAATAGTGAGACCTCTGGGTCTCGCCCAGTCATATGCCACATGCAAGACCCTTTCGGCCCTTCTGCATAGCTCGTTCGGATCCTTACCTCTTAGAAGTATTATAACATCATCTGCGTAGCAGACGGGTTCAAATCCCTCCTAAGTCAGCATCCGTAATAGGTCATTTATGGTGGTCACCCATAGGAGTGTTTGTTTGTTTGAGTGTTCCTTATAGACTCAGAAACGGCTGAACCAATTTTCTTGAAATTTTCACAGATGGTGCAGACCCCGTGGTGAAAATAGGGTACTACTCGGAGATGGGTGGTGCGATTTAATCAAAATTTTGAGTGCTCTCATATAGTACCCTAAAAATAAAAATTTGGTATCCAGATTTCGGATGGGGTATCTATGGGGGCTGCCCCACCTTAAAACCTACAAAACATATATTTAGACCAATCACGACAATGTGGGACTCAAATGAAAGGTATTTAGGATAAGAAAACGTATCCGATATTCAATTGTCGGACCAAGTGTTAGGGGCACCACCCCAAGCCCGAAAACACCCCTAATTCGGACATATTTCCCGACCATGGCAATATGGGACTCAAATGAAAGGTATTTGCGAGTAGAATACGAATCTGATATCCAAATGTGGGACCACGTTTCTGGGGGTCCACCCCTTTCCCAAAACACCCCCCAAAGAGGACTTATTTACTGATCATGGGAATATGGGGCTTAAATAAATAAATAATCCCATATGATCTTTATTGGTCTACGAATTTAAGTTTGAATGTAAGATGTACTCCATTCTTAAAATACTTTATTTCAGACCGATATTCGTTTTCGGGCGTGAGGTGGTTCCCCAGACACTTGGCCCAGAAAAATATCAGCATCGTGCTCTTCTCTCAAATACTAGAGAAGTTTACATGAGGAGGCGTCCCCCAAACACATGAAATTGGTTATCAAATTCCTTTAGTGTGAGACACATATTGGCATGGTCGAAAAATGTTTACCCTTTGGGGGTGTTTTGGGGAAGGGGTGATGCCCCGAAATACATGGTCCTACATTTGAATATCAAATTCGGATTCCACTACCAAATACCTTTTTTTGAGCCCCATATTGCGATGGTCAGTAAAAAATTGCTGTTTGTGGGGTGTTTTGGGTAGGTAAGCCTCCAGAAAATTGGTCCCGAAAGAGGTTATCAATTCTTGCTCTACCTCTCAATACCTTGTATTTAAGCCCCACATTGATATGTCGGTCGGTAAATATGCCCGATTTAGGGGTGTTTCGGGCATTGGGGTGGCCACCCAAACATTAAGCCCTGAAAATATATCAACAACGTGATCTATTCTGATATATCTAAATATCATTTATTTGATATATATCTATATATCATATTGCCATTGGCCTCAAAACTGGATATCAAAATCGTTTTCTAATCTTATTTAAACCCCTTATTGAAAAGTCAGCAAATATGTCCGGTTTGGGGTATGGGCCCTAAAAGTTATAAATATTTAGTTCCACTCTCTTGGTGAGTTGTTATGGTGGTGGGACGTCCGCTAGACAGTTGGTCCCTAATATTGATATCAGATTCATGGTCTACTCCCAAATACCTTTAATTTGAGCCCCATATTTCCATAGTTGGCAAACATGACCATGGCGGGTGTTTTGGGGGATGGGCGGCCACTCGGTGGGTTGGCCTTGAAAATATATATCGGATTCGTGTTCTACTCTAAAAACACTCTTATTTGAACCTCACATTGCAATAGTCAGCAAATACTTCCTATTTGGATGGTGTTGTGGGATTGGGGTGGCCCCATAGACACTTTTCCCGAATATTGATATCAGCTTCGTGCTTTACTCCCAAAGACCTTTCATTTAAGTTCCATATTGCTATGGTCGTTAATTTGTCCCCTTTGGGGGATGGTTTTGGGGATAGGCGGCCCCCCAAACACTTGGTTCCCCGATGGTCCCGATTGTATATCATGCTAAGCCAGGGCAGTCAGTTCACCGAAACAGCCCTTCACGACCTAGTCGGCTACATAGAGGGTTCTCTCGCTGTCAAGGAATATACAATGGTAGCATTTCTTGGCATTGAAGGTGCTGCCAATAATGTAAAACCGACGTCACTCATGAAAGAGTTGGAGTTTCTAGGCATCAACTCTACCGTATGAAAGTTTATTAACAGCTTACTTACTGAAAGATGCATTGCGGCAGGCTTGGGATTTGTGGATGTAAAAAGATGGGTCAGCCGAGGAACATCTCAAGGAGGTGTACTGTCTCCTCTACTTTGTAATATAGCCATTAACAATATATTATTGTCTCTAGAAGAAAAAGGTGTACATGGGGCCGCGTATGTTGATGACGTGGCAATTGCGGTTAGGAAAAAGTTTCCCAGCACACTAAGAGATATACTTCAGGAAGTTCTGCGTGCAACAACAAAGTGGGATACCGAAAGTGGTCTACGCATAAATCCGTGCAAGACAGAAGTAATTCTTTTCAGCAGGAGATACAAGTTGCCTACAGTGGAACCTGTCTCCTTGGGTGAAGAGAATGTTCCATTTACAGAAAGCACATAATAAACTACAAATCCAACATTTTGGAAAGGGCAAGAAAGGAAACTCTTGCCCTATACCCCTGCAAGAGGGCCATTGGCAAAAGTTGGGGGTTTAGACAGCGTCTCATGTATTGGGTATATACTGCAGTTGTCAGGGCTATAATGCTATATGGTGTTGTGGTTTGGTGGACAGCGCTTCAAAAACCCATCTACTGCTCAATACTTAACCGAATCAAAAGGATGGCTTGTTTGTGCATCACAGCCGCACTGAGGACGACACCATCTGATGCACTGAATTTAATGCTACATCTTATGCCTCTGGACATTGTGGCTAACCAAATTGCAGCGACCACTGCTGTGAGGTTAAGAGAGCTTTCTCATTGGTCATGTGGCGGCTATAGACAATGTGTTATGCTTGATACAATATCCGATGTTCCATTCAGTGTGGATAACACCCTTCCTGAGCCGCTTTATGATAAAAAGTACTGTACCACTGTTCTTGATAGAATCGGTTGGAACTACGATATCCCTGGTAACAGAAGTTACATAGAGTTCTCTACGGATGGTTCCAAACTAGACCACCATTTGGGCTTTGGGGTGTACTCTAAAGATCTAGAAATGGTCATATCGAAGAGGTTGCCCGACCACCGCAGTGTGTATCAAGCAGAGATCCTTGCAATTAAGGAAGTGGTGGAATGGCTAAGATATAATGTCATTACGACGATTGACATGAATATCTTCTCAGACAGCCATTAAACGTAATTCTGAACACAAAAACCGCCACCGTCTGTCCCAGATCTCTTAACAAGATGGCCGAACAGTTCAAAATTCACGTGTTCTGGTTGCCGGGCCACAGAGATGTCCCAGGGAATTCAAAAGGCGGACGAGCTTGCCAGACTAGGAACTACCTGTGGGTATGCCTCTAGCGACATGTAAGCTAAGTTTTCAGGACCAGGCCCAAAGAATAAGGAATGATTGATGGGGGGCTGTGATCATTCCAAAACTATGTGGCCTAATCTAGACTTGAAGAGGTCTACTGATTTGTTGTCATTGGCTAGAACAGAAGTCCAGTTATTGTGTCCGCCAAAAAAAAAAATGCAAATTTTGTTCACTAAGGAACAGGGGCAAACTTCTCCCATATCAGTGAGTGCAGTCCGATTCAAGTTTAAGCTCAATGATAAGGGGCCTTCTTTTTATAGCCGAGTTCGAACGGCGGGCCGCAGTGCGACACCTATTTGGAGAGAAGTTTTAGATGGCATTGGACCTCACAAATGTTGCCAGCATTAGGAGGGTAAAACCACCGCTGAAAATTTTTTCTGATGGTCTCGCCAAGATTTGAACCCAGGCCTTCAGTGTCATAGGCGGACATGCTAAGCTCTGCGCTACGGTGGCCTCCGACAGGTCAGGTCACTGTCTAATCGGAAAACATGCTGACAGACTGAAGGTTGCCAGTAACGACTTTTGCAGAAGCCGTGAGGACATCGAAGAAGAAGAGACTATAAAACACGCTTTGTGTGTCTGTGTGTCTTGCCCTGACAGTCAGAAGGTGTTCCACTTTAGGTTCGCTTTCTTGAGAACCTGGGCTTTTTAATGCGACCTGGATGGTTCAAGGGTAGGAACTAGAAGGCATCTTCCCTCTTCTGTTCCTGTGGTATCACAATGGGCGAAAATGTCTAAGTGAGTCTGATGGTAGACTGCCACTTAAACCTAACCTACAAATGGAATAACTAGGTTAGTGATGGTGGCTATAAGAAAATTGCCTGAGCCGAAATAATGATACTGGAATCTTGACATTATTCTCACATGTCTCTTCTTCTTCGTCTGAATATTTCTCTTCAATAAAATTGAGCGATAAGCATCAACAAATGCTAATTCATGCAGCCGCCGTTTTATAAAGGGTGATTTTTTAGCTATTATCTTTTTGGCAACACTGGTTAAAACAGATCTCGCACGTTTCGTGTTTTGTTTCACTGTCAAACATCTTTAGTTTAGTCTATAATTTAACCATGAATCGTCTTACAAACGAACAAGGCTTGCAAATTATTGAATTTTTTTATCAAAATACGTGCTCTGTTAAGAAAGTTCATCGAGCTCATTTTTAATTTAATTTCGAAGCTCATTTTTGGCTCAATGGGTACGTAAATAAGCAGAATTGTCCATTTTGGGGTGAAGATCAGTCAGGAGCATTGCAAGAGCTACCAATGCATCCAGAAAGAGAAAGTCACAGCTCGGTGCGGTTTATGAGCTGGTGGCGTCATTGGACCGTACTTCTTCAAGGATGATGCGAATCGTAAAGTAACTGCGAATGATAAGCGCTACCGTGAGATGATATTCAAACTTTTTTTGCCCAAAATACAAGAGCTTGTCTTGCATGACATGCGGATTCAACAAGACAGTGTCACCTGGCACACAGCACGCGTAACAATGGATTGTTGGGAGGCGAGTTCGGTGAAGATTTCATTTTACGTTCGGTACTGGTCAATTGACCGTCTAGATCGTGCGATTTAACGATTTTTTGTGGGGCTATGTTAAAGCTCATGTCTATACAGACAAGCCCACTTCAATTTACGCATTGGAAGACAGCTTTGAAGCATTTATTCGTGAGATACCGGATGCCGGTTTGCCTCTAATATCATTATGCGGCTTCTGTGTGATCAAAGAATTGAGGATGTTGATGTATCCGCCTATGTTGGAGTTCCAAAACTCACCATCCCTGATGGAATTATCCAATTTTATAACAAAATCTTTAAAAAATATATAAAATCCCTTCTTAATAGATTCATATAAAAAAACATTTACCATAATTTCTAGTTCATGAAAGACGTTGAATTTCTCTTCATTTACCTTGCACATAAACACATAGACTTTGGAAGCGGAATAATTGGCTATTATAGTTTGTCCTGATTAACCATAACAAATTGAATTAGGAAAATATTTTCCAATACACGACAAAACTAGCGAAGCTGGGAGTAATGAGAAATTAATTGGATTTTTCCACACTGTTCATTAAGAGAAGATGGAAAAATAATGGTTGTCGGTGCTTAAATGTAGGTAATGAAGTTTTGATGACACATCAACTGTATGAAGAAATAACCAAAGACGAAACTTGGAGAGGTGATTTGATGGTAGCATGTGTCAATTATAAGTTATTGGCACGTTCCTGACAGGTAAGATATACTCATTGGCGTAAACATTGGCGTAGTATTAACTACTGTCAACTCTTGAAGTAAAAAGGCGTTAAGTCTGGCCGGGCCGAACTTTGGATACCCACCACCTCGGGTAATATGTAAACCACCTTTCGTCAAAATCCGATGAAAATTGCATTATAGCTAGCAGCTATATCGAAATATATTCCGATTTGGACCAAATACTGATAAGTACAATTTATTGTTCTTTTTAGTAGCTATATCTAAAAATAAACCGATCTGAACCATATACTATACGGATGTCGAAAAGCCTAACATAAGTCACTGTGTTAAATTTCAGTGAAATCGGATTATGAATGCGCCTATTATGGGGCGGTCTGGCAGCTATATTCAAATCTGGACCGATTTGGGCCAAGTTGCAGAAAAATGTCGACGGCCCTAACACAACTCACTGTCCCAAATATCGGCGACATCGGACAATAAATGCGCCCAAATTGCAGAAATATGTGGAGGGGCTTAACTTAACTCTCTGTCCCAAATTTCGGCAACATTGGACAATAAATGCGTATTTTATGGTCCAAAACATTAAATCGGCGGATTGGTCTATATGACAGCTATATCCAAATCTGAACCGATCTGAGTCAAATTGAAGAATGATGTCGAAAGTCCGAACACAACTCACTGTCCCAAATTGCGGCGACATCGGACAATAAATGCGCCTTTAATGGGCCAAAGGCCTTAAATCGAGATATCGGTCTATATGCCAGATATATGCAAATCTTGACCTATCTAGACCAAATTGCAGAAATATGTGGAGGGGCTTAACTTAACTCTCTGTCCCAAATTTTGGCAACATTGGACAATAAATGCGTCTTTTATGGTCCAAAACATTAAATCGGCGGATTGGTCTATATGACAGCTATATCCAAATCTGAACCGATCTGAGTCAAATTGAAGAATGATGTCGAAGGTCCTAACACAACTCACTGTCCCAAATTGCGGCGACATCGGACAATAAATGCGCTTTTTATGGGCCCAAAACCTAAAACCGAGAGATCGGTCTGTATGGCAGCTATATCTAAATCTGAACCGATCTGAGTCAAATTAAGGAATGATGTCGAAGGGCCTAAGACAACTCACTCACCCAAATTTCAGCAAAATCGTATAATAAATGAAGCTTTTAGGGACCTAAGACCCTAAATCGAGAGATCGGTCTATATGGCAGCTATATCCAAATCTGAACCGATCTGGGCCAAATTGAAGAAAGATGTCGAAGGGCCTAACACAACTCAACAAATTGAAGATTTTGCCCATGAACATTCCACTAAGGAACAGGGGTAAACTTCTCACGTATCAATGAGTGCAGCCAGATTCAAGTTTAAGCTCAATGATAAGGGGCCTCCTTTTTATAGCCGAGTCCGAACGTCGTGCCGCAGTGCGACACCTCTTTGGAGAGAAGTTTCACATGGCATATTACCACACAAATGTTGCCAGCCTTAGGAGGGGAAAGCCACAGCTGAAAATATTTTTCTGATGGTCTCACCGGGATTCGAACCCAGGCGTTCAGCGTCATAGGCGGACATGCTAACCTCTGCGCTACGGTGGCTTTCAACCTAACACAACTCACTGTCCTAAAATCGACCTTCCCTTGTTGTAGTTGTAGCAGCGTATTGTACACTGAGGCGGCAGCCCTTGCCGATGAAGTACTCCATCGGGTCAACCCGGTACGTACAATCGGCTGCCATGGGATTGGCGACCTTCCCTTGATATAGGCATGCTGTTTGTATTTGATCAGTTCGCTAGATGTCCAACTATTTAACATGGTGCCCACAGTACGTTCCATGGTTTTGAGTAGAAAGGACGTAAGGCTTATGGGTCTGTAGGCCTTTGGTGTCGCATAACTTGCCTTGCCGCTCTTGGGTATAAATACCAACATTGCCTTCTGCCAGGCTTTTGTCGTATATGCAAGTCCTAGGCACGCTGTGAAAATAGTGGCCAGATGAGGCGCCAAATAGTCTGCCCCCTTCTGTAGTAACGCCGGATATATTCTATTATAGGTCCAGGTGACTTAAATGGATTGAAGCTCCTCAAGTATTCCTTCACCATAAATTCCGTAATGATAAACCTTCGATCAACCTCAATATTCCAAGATGCCGGAGTCTCCGCGAGTTCCGTCCTATCCTGTGAAAAATGCGTTTTCATCAAAAGTCTCAACATGTCCAGCGTTGTACCTGCTCTCACTCCCATGTCGTCTACTAAAGTATCAGTTTGGACATGTGTTTTTGAGATACATTTTTTATCTTGGCGGCGTCATTAATGCTATCGACCTGTTTGCAGAAAAGCTTCCAGGAGGCACGTTTTGCCGGTCTGGTAATCTTAATGTAGTCCTTGAGCCGTGTGTAATACACATAACAATAAACTTCCGCTTTTTTACTACGTGTTCTGTTAAAAAGTCTGCGGACCTCTTTCCCAATGTTGCGATCCAGGCCTTCCTGGGTTTTTCTTGGGCTTTTTTCCTTTACCGGAGAGGACAACTATCTTTGAAAGACCTCACTAGTGCAGTCGTAATACTATTGACATTTTCGTCAAAGTCTTCTATGCTTGGACAATCCAAATTATCTTGCCCTGATCCGACGCTGGTGGTGCTATTCTAAACCTAATTTAGCGATGGTCTGAGAAGGAATGCTCCATGGAGACCCTCTAATCCCGAACCCCATCGATTAGATTTTCCGAATTTATTGTGTGTGTGTGTGTGTGTTGTAGCAGTGTGTTGTTCACTGAGGCGGCAGCCCTTGCCAATGGAGAACTCCATCGGGTCAATCCGGTACTTACAACCGGCTACCATGGGATTGGAATTTATTGTCACATCTAATACCTCCTCCCTAATCCTATTAATAAAGGTTACCAATATTAAGTGTTACTAGGTCGTTAGTATACAAGAATTCTGCCAGGGTTTGGCCCCGCTTATTAGTGTTGGTGCTACCCCACGAAATGTTTCCTGTCTGTTTTACTTTCCTCACCAGCCGTTGCATCTCCGACGTCGGTGGCGGTGTCGGAGAGTCGAAAGGTAGATCAAGTAATGCCAGATATGCTCCACCGTCTTCCTGCCTCATCACTGTTACATCCGACGTGGACAACTCTAGGGAAAATACATAATTTAAATTTTGATGACAAATGACGCAGGTCCTCGGCCGAGTACCAGTGTTAGCATAGAATAATTGGTAGTTGATATGGTTCAGTCCAGAAACTTTGTAGTCCATGGCACCTGAATTAAGGCAATATGAATCTTGTCCTTGCTGATTTTCTCCATCAGAGCTTGAGTAGCTGTCTCGCTCCGGAGGAGGTTTATCTGGATGACCTGAATCATTGGTCCTCCATTAGATGGGTTTCTTGGAATAGGATTGCCTGATGTTGTAATATTAGGATCTTTGCATAACCTAGTCTTCCGAATCTTTATAAAGTCGGTAATGGCACCATCATCGGGTCCCTGTTCGTTGGGCTGTGTTGAGTCTACCGTACCGGCACTACCTGATATTCCAATATTAGGATCTTTACCTTTACTAGTCTTCCAAATCTTAAGTAAATGGGCTTCTTGGGAGTAGGTTATCATCTGCTCCCTATGGGTTAGGCGGCATTGAGTTCTCTGTCACTGCACTGCCTGATGTTTCAGCATTAGGATCTTTATCCATCCTAGTCTTCCTAATCTCGAGAGGCTGTGTTGGGTCTTTCGTCCCTGATATTTTAGTATTGGGATCTTTGCTTATCCTAGTCATCCCAATATGGAGAGAGTCGGTGATTATTTCATCGTCGGCCCCCATGTTAGGCGTTATTGAGTGTCCCGCCACTGCACCGCTTGATAGCTCAATATGAGGATATTTGCCTATCCTTGTCTTCTCAATCTTGAAAAAGATGGTCATCTCTCGCCCCTGATGTTTTAGTATTAGGATCTTTGCTTATCCTAGTCATCCTAATTTTGAGAGAGTCGCCATCGGCAGTCCCGCCACTGCACCGCTTGATAGCTCAATATGAGGATATTTGCCTATCCTTGTCTTCACAATCTTGAAAAAGATGGTCATTGCCCCGTAGTACGCCATGCCTTAAGTATTAGTCAAATTTGTCACGGAGACTTGATCAATGTCCTTCCTCCTTCTCCTCCCTATGGAGGAGGAAAAAACCATTGCCAAATCTTGGTTTTGTTTGTTTAAGACTTCCATCAGACGTTGCGTCGCGATTTCACCACCCACATTCTTGATGAAGAACGTCGCCTTTGTGAACTTGGCATGTCCATCTTCTCACATGGTAGAGCTTTGCGACCCAGTGAGTGTGGATACTTCCAACGAGCTTTTTGACGGTATCAATACATTCCGCTGACGCAAAGATGTCCCCTCTATACCCGCAGCTCATAATTCGTTAACCCGTTCGTTTACCAAATACCTCACCTGGGATATCGATGACTGCATAAGTCAGCTCATCTCTGTTGTGTGGGCGGCTCCTTACCTTTTCCAGCGACCATCTTCCCCTTCCGTGATGGCTGTGACCTCAGTTTGGAAGTCACAGTCCTCCATGAAGACTCAGGGGCAGTGCGCGCTTCCTTCGTTCTTGTTCCGACTTTGTCTTTCTCCGCAGAACACTTTTCTTTTTCAGGGTTTTAGCAGTGTTACACACTTCGGGAGATCAAATTCTCTTTCCAGCTTCGGTAGAAGTGCCTTGAATGTAAGTTCAATCCCTTCCAGCATCCTGCGCTTTCGCCCGATTACCCTGGCGGTTCATACTTCTCTGTCTCCTTCGTCGGGCACTGGATCACTTTCTCGGTCTGCTTGCGAGCTGAATAAAGCCATCGCTCACTTCAGCCGTCATCCCGTTATCCACATCTCTCTCGATTCGGCAGCGATTACTGTTTCATTGACACCACCGTAACTGAAGGTTGCCAGCAACGACTTTTGCAGAAACTTTAGGGACATCGAGGAAGAAGAGACTATAGAACACCTTCTGTGTGTGTGTGTCCCGCACTAGCAGTTAGAAGGAGTTCCACTTTAGGTTCTCATTTCTTTGAGAACCTGTCTGATTTAGCGGATGTGAACATTCGCAAGTTATTGGGCTTTTTAAAGCGATCTGGATGGTTCAACGGTAGAAACTATTGAACCGATTAAGGGTCACAAAATGAAGTGATCCTCGGTTGGGTTCAGAAGTACCTATTACGAAAAATTTTTCAAGAGTAGGCTCATAATGGACTCCAAGGTTAGATTAGGTTAGGTTTAAGTGGCAGTCTGCCATCAGACTCACTTAGACGTTTTCGTCCATTGTGATACCACCGGAATAGAAGAAGAAAAATGCCTTCTATTGAACATGGTTCGACATTTGGATATCAGATTCGTATTCTACTCCCAAAAACCTTTATTTGAGCCATTTGAGTCATTTTTCTTCTTCTGTTCCGGTGGTATCACAATGGACGAAAACGTCTAAGTGAGTCTGATGGCAGACTGCCACTTAAACCTAACCTAATCTAACCTTGGAGTCCATTATGAGCCTACTCTTGAAAAATTTTTCGTAATAGGTACTTCTGAACCCAACCAAGGATCACTTCATTTTGTGACCCTTAATCGGTTCAAGTCGGATAACAATCGGTTGGACCTTTTTCATGCGAAAACCGGGTTTTGGTATAGGAAGTGGCTTAATTTGCTCATTGCCCCGTTTCACTTTTCCTGCACGCAGCTTCGCTAGCAAGTATCCATTGAAAATATGCCTGTAATCCTAGGTGGCCAGTATAGACACCAAAGATAGTACTGATTTCCTTTCAATTCTTCCCGAGTGACCACCTCGTCTCGCTTCGGCCCTGAGCTCCACATAGGATTTTCAACCAAAGAATGAGCTTCAAGCCAATAGCTTTGGTATAGGCCCATCCTTCTGCTTTGCTTCATGACAGCTTTGTGCTTTTCTTTTCGGTTTTTCTTGGCACCTTTTGCATTTGCCAAGAAACATTTTGGCCTTGTAGTAGTGTTGGCTCTACAATTCTTCAACTTCAACTTCCTTTTTACCGCTGGTTAATGGTTAACGGTCAATAGTTATCAATATGGGTTCTATGCAGTCATTACTGCTGGCGATATAGAATTGTGGTGGAATGATTGTCGGACTATCTGAGTGGGCTTACAGCAACACTTGACCAAACAGTGACTCCTTGGCCATTCAACATTCGCAATATTTCCACTTTCCGCTCATTGGGTAGCGGCCATGAGTGGCAATTGGGTGATATGCTCATGTTGTTATGGCAAATTTGCAATTAATTTTTAATTGATATTCTGTTGCATGTTTAAAGACCAGCTGGAAGACGGGAGAGCGATGATGCAACACGCTGGTAGGCTTCCAGCCAACCTAGTCACTTGTAATGGGCCAATTTCAATCAATATTCATTCTTGTAGTTGATGAGAATCAGAGCATTATCTGTGCATATTGGAAGCAACAGACGACCGTCAGCTCTCTTCCCTCGCTCATGAGGATTATTGCTGTTGCATTTGTTGTTGCAGATAATCATGTTGCTGTTACTGTTGTGGTTATAATAAATCGTCTATGGTTCACAGCATAAACTGGGTGCCTGGGCAACGCATACACTTTGTGAATAAATTCATGAGTACCGGTGTATGTTTCTGTGTGATGATGTCCTGGGCCTGAATTTGGTTTGTAGTCACAGCGAAAATGCTGCAAGTCTTCAGGCACACACGTGTACGAGCATGACCGGAAATTAGTTTATGGATGCGTGTTAATTTGGGTCAATAACAATTCAATCTGTTCCGTATAAAATATCCCTTAATCGGAGCTGGGTGAACTGCAGCTGTAGCAGTGGCAGCAGCAGCAGCAGCAGCAACAAAGAATCCAACCTGCCCAGTATGCAAATAAGTACGCCAGCATGGATCACATTTAAATGGAAACAATTGAAACACAAAGAGACCAATATCCCGTATTAAATGCAAATGTGGAGCTACGAGTATATTGTAATCAGGCCACAAAAAGGACGATGTCAAAGACGATGTACATGCATACAGGCATATGTAGGTCATGTGGGAGGCTGACAGACCACAGGATAATTTTTGAAAATTTCACAAAGTAACTCCCGTATGGGAAACAAGCAAAAAGTGTTGACTCATATATCAGTTAATGAATGAGTGATGATATGATATGTTTAAAATGGAAATAAGTTTGACCCGGTAGAACTCTAATAACTTGCGCAGCAAATGTGCGTGGGTATTTAAATGTGTTCGAAACTTCAATAGGCTGCGGTCATTGTAAAAAGCTGATTGTTAACAAGTAAAAGCGGGCTAAGTTTAGCTGGGCCGATTCTTGGAAACCCACCACCATGGATTCTGCTAAAAATTCATACAAAAGAAAGTGCAAAGTTTTATTCTACATACCAGACTCCTGTCAAACCAGCAAAAATATCAGTATCTAGGATGCGAACCAGGACGATCGAGAGACGGGTTTACATGGGAGCTATATCAGGTTATAGACTGATATGGACTGTATTTAGCACAGTCGTATAAGAACACCGCCTGCAAAATTTCAGCCAAATCGGACAAAAATTGCGGCTTGTAAGAACACAAGAAGTCAAATCGGGAGATCGGTTTATATGGGAGCTATATCAGGTTATAAATCGATTTGGAACGTATAGTGGAATAGTTGTTGGAGGTCTTAACAGAACACTACATGCCAAAATTTCAGCCAAGTCGGATAAAAAATGAGGCTTGTATAGGGCTCAAGAAGTCAAATCTGGAGATCGTTATATATGGGAGCTATATCAGGTTAAAAATTGATTTGAACCGTACTTCACATAGATGTTGGAAGTCATAACAGAACACTACATGCGAAATTTCATCCAAATCGGACAAAAATTGCGCCTTGTAAGGGCTCAAGAAGTGAAATCGGAAAATCGGTTTATGTGGGAGCTATATTAGGTTGTAGACCGATTTGGACTTTACTAAGTACAGTTGTCGAAAGCCGTAGCAGAACACTACATGCAAAATTTCAGCCAAGTCGTATAAAAAATGAGGCTTGTAAGGGCTCAAGAAGTCTAATCGGGAGATCGGTTTATATGGGAGCTATATTAGGTTGTAGACCGATTTGGACCGTGCCTACCAAAAATGTTGAAAGTCGTCACAGAATATTCGTGGGGTCTAGATTAGTATACACCCATATTATGGTGGTGGGTATAAAAATAGCGTCGGTGACCGGATGCAACCCTGCTTCACTCCTTTGTCGATTCCGAAAGGTCGGCTCTCTTTTCCATTGAAGCCAACTGGAATTTCACCATTCCTATACAGTGCCCTAATTAGTGTCACGATTTTTTCAGGGATGCCCTTATTCAACAGCGTGCTCTACATTGAACTTTGCGAAACTGTGTCAAAAACGCGCTCGAAGTCGATGAATATACGATACTAGCCGAACCGGGCCCGCTGCGCTGTGCCTTCTTTAACTCTCTAATATCTTTTAAGGATGGGGACACTTCGCCCCCAATGTGGATATCGAATTCGGAGGAGTAAAGCTAGCCGCTTGAAACTTTGCACACATACTTTTTATTAGTGTAGGTCGGTTGGGATTGCAAATGGGCCATATCGGTCCATGTTTTGATATAGCTGCCATATAAACCGATCTTGGGTCTTGACTTCTTGAGCGTCTAGAGGGCGCCAACATATCTGATTTGACTGAAATTTTGTCCGTCGTGTTTTGGTATCACTTCCTACAACTGTATTTAGTTTGATTCAAATGGGTTCATAATTTGGTATAGCTGTCATATAAACCGATCTTGGATCTTGACTTCTTGACCCAATAGAGCGCGCAATTCTCATCCGATTTGGCTGAAATTTTGCATGAGATGTTTTGTTATGACTTTCAATAAGTATGGCGTAAATTGGTATAGAACCTGATATAGCTGTCATATAAACCGATGTGGAATCTTGATTTTTGAACCTCTAGAGGGCGCAATTCTCATCCGATTTGGCTAAAATTTTGTACAACGGTTTCTCTCATGACCTTCAATATATTGTACGTGTTCAATATGGTCTGACTCGATCAATAGCTTGATACAGCTCCCATATCAACCTATCTCCCTAATTTGCTTCTTGAGCCCCTACAACGCGCAATTCTTATCCGAATGAACTGAAATATTACACAATGACTTCTATCGGGTTGCCCAAAAAGTAATTGCTGATTTTTCATATAGTCGGCGTTGACAAATTTTAAGCAAATTTTAAACATTAATCGAATTGGATCGTCATGTAACTGAACGTGAGATAGGAAAGAAGTTAAATATACCAAAATCAACCGTTCATTATCACATAAAAAGTCTTGGAATGGTGAAAAAGCTTGATATTTGGGTACCACATGTATTGAAAGAAATTAATTTAACAAACCGAATCAACTCTTGTGCACCTTATGCACCTATATGCACCTTAAACGCAATGAATTCGATCCGTTTTTAAAACGATCATGGTCCAAGCATGGTGAACCAGCTCAAACCACTTCAAAGGCTGATATCCACCAAAAGAAGGTTATGCCGTCTGTTTGGTGGGATTGGAAGGGTGTGGTATATTTTGAGCTGCTTCCAAGGAACCAAACGATTAATTCGGATGTTTACTGTCAACAATTGGACAAATTGAATACAGCCATCAAGGAGAAGCGACCAGAATTGGTCAATTGTAAAGGTGTCATATTCCACAAGGACAACGCTAGACCGCACACATCTTGGCTGGGAACTTTTGATGCATCTACCATATAGCCCTGACCTTGCACCATCGATCTTTGCAGAACTCCTTAAATGGTAAAACTTTCGGCAATGATGAGGCTATAAAATCGCACTTGGTTCAGTTTTTTGCAGATAAAGGCCAGAAGTTCTATGAGCGTGGAATACTAAATTTGCCAGGAAGATGGCAAAAGGTTATCGAACAAAATGACAATTATATATTTGATTAAAGTTCATTCTGAGTTTTATTAAAAATGCATTTACTTTCTTTTAAAAAATTCGCAATTACTTTTTGGGCAACCATACTTCGCATAAATACGCAGCTTCCACTAATCGAAACTGGTACACTTCCGGTAGCTTTGAGCTGGCCTGATATAGCTGGCATATAAACCGATACCCCGATATGAGATCTGGAGTCCCTGGAAGCCGCAATTGTTATCTGTTTAGCTGAAATTTTGTTCATAAGAGCAAATGACAAAAACAGCAAGTATTGCATATCTTTAGAACTTTTTAAGTTCCAAGTAGGACATTGTAACTGATTGCTATAGATAAAAAAAACGCATGTATGTATATACAAACCTATCCTGGGATGTCTTTTCAAGTTTTTCACACGCACAATTCTTGCGTGTGGGTAGATTTTAAACTTTATGTGTGCTCAGTTTGACTACTCTTTAGGCACTCGGTGACGTATACTTGATGGCCTGCAGTGTTAATGGAGTGTTTATAGCTGTCCCCCATCAACTAATTATACCGAGTAATGTGAAATAAATATTATGCCTTGTGGTAGAGTATTTTAACAGTGTACATGTGTTTGTAACATTAATTGACAAGTCCGTCTATCCACGTAGTCTTGTGAGTATTTGCGACAATATTACAGCTCACATATCATCTTACAGTAAACACACATGTTTTTTGTTTGAAAATTGGCAAACAAATATAATGGACGATGTACCTTTGAAGTGTTATAAAAGATGCATTTTTCAACCAACCTCCACAAAAATGTTTCACCTATGTAAGGCAATGAAATTTTCTGTATAAACTGCAGCTCTTCAAACAATATATTTATCTATTTATATATAACAAATAAAAGCGTGTTAAGTTCGGCCGGGCCGAATCTTATATACCCTCCACCATGGATCGCATATGTCGAGTTCTTTTCCTGGCATCTCTTCTTAGGCAAAAAAAGGATATAAGAAAATATTTGCTCTGCTATTAGAGCGATATCAAGATATGGTCCGGTTTAGAGCACAATTAAATTATATGTTGGAGACCTGTGTAAAATGTCAGCCAATTCGAATAAGAATTGCGCCCTTTGGCGGCTCAAATAAATAAGCAAAATAGGGAAATCGATTTAAATGGGAGCTGCATCAGGCTATAGACCGATTCAGACCATAATAAACACGTATGTTGATGGTCAAGAGAGGATCCATCGTACAAAATTTCAGGCAAATCGGATAATAATTGCGCCCTCTAGAAGCTCAAGAAGTCAAGACCCAAGATCGGTTTATATGACAGCTATATCATGTTATGTACCGATTTGAACTATACTTGGCACAATTGCTGGATATCATAACAAAACACGCCTTGCAAAATTGCATTCCAATCGAATAAGAATTGCGCACTCTAGAGGCTCAAGAAGCCAAGACCCAAGATCGGTTTATATGGCAGCTATATCAGGTTATGGACCGATTTAAACCATACTCGGCAAACTTGTTGGATATCATAACAAAACATGTCGTGCAAAATTTCATTCTAATCGGATAAGAATTGCGCCCTCTAGAGGCTCAAGAATTCAAGACCCAAGACCGGTTTACATGGCAGCTATATCAGGTTATGGACCGATTTGAACCAAACTTGGCAGAGGTGTTGGATATCATAACAAAACACGCCTTGCAAAATTTCATTCCAATCGGATAATAATTGCGCACTCTAGAGGCTCAAGAAGTCAAGACCCAAGATCGGTTTATATGGCAGCTGTATCAGGTTATGGACCGATTTGAACCATACTTGCGCAGTTGTTGGATATCATAACAAAACACGTCGTGCAAAATTTCATACCAATCGGATAAGAATTGCGCACTCTAGAGGCTCAAGAAGTCAAGACCCAATATTGGTTTATAAGGCAGCTATATCAGGTTATGGACCGATTTAAACCATATTTGCCACAGTTGTTGAATATCGAAACAAAATACTTCGTGCAAAATTCATTCAAATCGGATAAGAATTGCGCACTCTAGAGGCTCAAGAAGTCAAGAACCAAGATCGGTTTATATGAAAGCTATATCAGGTTATGGACCGATTTGGACCATACGTCGCACAGTTGTTGGATATCATAACAAAACACTTCGTGCAAAATTTCATTCCAATCGGATAAGAATTGCGCACTATAGAGGCTCAAGAAGTCAAGACCCAAGATCGGTTTATATGGCAGCTATATAAAAACATGGACCCATATGGCCAATTGCAATACCAACCGACCTACACTAATCAGAATTATTTGTGCAAAATTTCAAGCGGCTAGCTTTACTCCTTCGGAAGATGGAGTGCTTTCGACAGACAGACGGACGGAGGAACGGACGGACGGACCGACGGACGGACATGGCTAGATCGACATAAAATGTCACGACGATCAAGATTATATATACTTATGGGATCTCAGACGAATTTTTCGAGTAGTTAGAATGACGAAATTGGTATACCCCCCATCTTATGTTGGAGGGTATAAAAATTATTTTATGTTTGTTTGTATGTCCCCGCCCCGACCCCAAAAACCCCCCAAAATATGTTTTTTGGACGATAATGACAAAATGGGAAACGAATAAAAGTTATTCTGGAGTAGATTACGAATATGGTCCGGAAGCAGCAACAGGCTATATAAGTTTTTTATATCGCAAGTAGGGGCGGAACCTCGCCCTTACCCCAAAAGTACCAGCCAAAAATAAAAGTGGACCGATTGGGAAAATGTGGGACTTAAATGAAAGGTATTCAAGAGTAGAGTACAAATTCCATATTAAAAATTGGCTCCAAGTAATTGGGGGGTCTCCCCGACCCCAAAAACCCTCCAAATTGGTTTATTGGACGATAATGGCAACATGGGGCTCGAATGAAAGGTATTTGCGAGTAGATTACGTATATGGTCAGGAAGGAGGTATAGGCTATGTATTTTGTTGATGTTGGAAGGGGGCGGACCCTCCGCCGTTACCACAAAAGCGCCACCCAAAATCAAAAGTTGACCGATAGGGACAATATGGGTATCAAATGAAAGATATTGGAGAGTAGAAAGCGAATGTGGAATAAAAACTTGAGTTCAAGTATCCAATATCCATATTGGACGTATATAACATATAGGACTCAAATGAAAGGTATTCGGGAGTAGACTACGAATATGACATAAAAAACGAGTAACGTAATTGATAGTCACCCCATCCCCGATAAGCTCGTCAATGCTTATTGGATGTGTATATAGGCCCAACAGCAGCACACCGTTTGACATGCTGATATCGTGCCTTGAAAGAATATCATTACGATATAATGATATTGTTATTGCGGGAGATTTTAACAGCAATATTTTAATTGAAACGCAATTTTCTGATGCTATGGAACTTCTTGATCTGTTACCTACTAACCGCTCTGTTCCAACCCATTTTACTAATCATTCGTCTACTCTTTTGGACATTTTCTTTGTGAACTGTGAGTCAAAGGTTCTTTTATATGACCAAATTGCTGCACCGGCTTTTTCTAAACATGACTTGATATTTCTTGTGTATGACTATCACATAAATCAACAAGGCGAGACAATTACACTCCGTGATTTTAAAAAACTGAACTATAATCTTCTTAATAGCCTTACTGATAATGTCGAATGGGATTCTATATATCAGTTAAATTCTGTGGATGATCAAACAGCATTTTTGCAGCATTATATTAGCTTAATATATAGTCAATGTGTTCCTGAAAAAACCATTACCATAAAAAATCAGCAACCCCCATGGTTTAATGAACAGTTACGTGCACAATCGATGAAAGAAATATTGCATACAAACGATGGAAACGATACAGAACAACACAACTGCATGAGCGCTTTAAGTGTGCCAGGCGAAATGTTGGGAAAAGCATAAACGAGGCCAAAACGCTATTCTTTCGGGAAAAATTTCTGAATGCTGTTAATAGCAGATCTAAATGGAAGGAAATTCGTAAAATTGGCATAGGAGCGAAAACCAACACCAACTTTCCGCCCAATCTAAACATCAATGAACTGAATGAGCATTTTGTATCTGTTTGCTCTATATGTCCCCATGAAAATATATATGAAAATATGAACACTGTACAAGTGGAAAATCCATTTTCATTTTGCTGTGTAGACCAAACTGACGTTTTGAACAGCATACTCTCAATAAAATCTGTTGCAACTGGAACTGACGGAATAAATCCAAGATTTATCAAAATTATCATGCCGAAATTGCTGCCATATGTAACATATATTTTCAATACTGTTCTGACCAAGTCCACCTTTCCGCATGAATGGAAGCTCGCTAAAATCATACCGACTAGAAAATCGAATAATGAATACCGCCCCATTGCAATCTTACCGTTCTTATCCAAAGCGCTAGAATGCATAATGGCGAATCAAATCGAACAATTCCTGTGCACTCAAAATCTATTATCAGAATGGCAATCTGGTTTTAGAAAAAAGAGAAGTTGCACATCTGTCTTAATAGACGTTGTTGAAAATATTAGACAAAATATGGACAACAAGATGGTATCTTTTCTCCTTCTATTGGATCACAGTAAAGCATTTGATACTGTAAACCATCAAATTCTTGTAGTCAAGCTCTCAAAAGATCTCAGTCTGTATATTGTAATGATATCTGGTCAAATACGCTTCATGTTCCAAATGGTGTGCCCCAAGGCTCAATCTTGGGCCCATTGTTATTCACCATGTACATTAATGATCTGCCCGATGTACCTTTAACATGTAAGATACAAATGTATGCTGATGACGT
Organism: Stomoxys calcitrans; assembly: GCF_963082655.1. Classification (NCBI taxonomy): domain Eukaryota; kingdom Metazoa; phylum Arthropoda; class Insecta; order Diptera; family Muscidae; genus Stomoxys; species Stomoxys calcitrans. The sequence goes on along the minus strand of NC_081555.1, from coordinate 43,881,741 downwards.
TCAACTGTATACCTGCACGAAACTGAATGACTTTCAAACATGTATTTCTAATGTAAATAATGATTTGAATTTAATATATTGTTGGGCTGTTAATAATGCCTTACGTTTAAATCCTACCAAATCTAAGCTGATCATCATACACAAAAGAAGTGTAACAATCCCTGACCAAGTTGAAGTAAAGATTGAGAACACGATTGTAAACCGTGTTCAAGCAGCAACAAACTTGGGTTTAACATTCAACTCTACCTTAACTTGGACGAATCATATAAATGCAGCTGTGGGAAAAGTTCGTGGTATGCTGCGGAATATGTGGGCAGCTCGTCTGTCAACTCCTTTCGAAATTCGTATGCTTCTTGCTAAATCTTACTTAATCCCAACTCTTCTATATAATTCTGAATTATTTGCAAGTTGCAGTGCTGATGACAATAGGAAAATCAAAGTTGCCTACAATGATATTGCACGATATGTATACAACAGACCACGGTATGACCACATATCACAATTTGCTTATCAGATTTTTGATCTTTCAGTTGAAAATTTACAAAATGTTAAATGCTTGCAATTACTACATAAGGTTATTTATAACAAAGAACCTGAATATCTTTACAAACACCTACAATTTGCTAGATCAAATCGAGGGCGCAAACTGATTCAACCTAGATTTGAATCTCAAATCACTGAAAGGCAATTTATTGTAAACAGTATTCGTCTCTGGAACACCCTCCCATTATATATACAACTCATAAGCAATGCTATGGAATTCAAAAAGGAGCTACATGATTATTATAAGTAGAAATTGTATGTAGTCTAGTAGTATAAGTTATAATTAATTAATTTATTTATTTTTTTATAAGTTATAGTTTATAATGGAATTATTTGATGAACCAGCACAGTAAAATATAAGATATAATCTTGTTGTGCTTGGTGTTAAATAAATGAAATGAAATGAATGGGAATACTACACAATAATAGCTTGATGAAATGCAAATGATAGTCATTTGAGAGCAGATTACAAATATGACATTAAATTTTGTGTCCAAGAACCTAGGTGGTGTTTTACCTCCTAAAATTGCCTCCAATAGGTTATTTGACCTATCAAAACAATGGGGAATCAAGTGATAGATTTTTTTGAGTTGAGAGCGTCATTCAAATTTGTGCTCAAGTGGCAGTGTGGCGCACAACCCTCATATGGATGCCCTCCACCAAACGGCTGTATACACCAATCATAACAATATGAGGTTAAATTAAAGTTATAAAGTTGTGTACTGCGAATCTGATATCATTATTCTGCTCATATATCTAGCGGACCACCTCACCCCAAAACAGTTGATCAATTATAATGACCTAACGGGATACTGTGTTATCTAATTAATGTGTAGGGCACCATAGCCCCGAAATTATAACATTCAGCGTGAATATCCCCCCATCCTTCGGTGGTGGGTATAAAAAAAGACAAATAATGATTACTTAATAGATAGTCGTATGGTATGGTGGTTGTCTATGAATGACTATTCATAGACAACCACCATCAGAGAGAGGGCAGAGTGGAAAATTGTAATTACAACCTATTGGTCCTTTGAATAAAGAAAGAAAAATAAAATATAGGAATATAGAAAGAATCTAAAAGCAAAAAATTTGGTATCAAACTCTGGGTTGGGATGCCTAGGAGAGCCCACCCCCAAAATCCGGCAAACGGATTTATAGACCAACCAAATTAAAGGTATTTGAGAGTAGAAAACGAATCTGATATCCAATTGCGCAACTAAGTGTTTCGTGGGTCACCCCACCATTATAAAACCCCTCAAGTCGGGCATGTTTAGCGACCGTGGCAATATGGATCTCAAATGAATGATGTTTGGGAATAGAGCACGAATTTGACTTTCACTTTTGGGAATAAGTCTCTGGGGGGTCCATCACACCCCAAGAAGGACTTTTACTGACCACTGCAATGTGGGGTTTAAATAAGAGGTACTTGAGTGTAGAAAAATCCATAGGAAAATTGGAATAAATACATTTTCAACTACAATTACGCAGAAATTTTCAAATTCAAATTGAGAGTACTCCTCTCCAACATAGCATAATCGGGCGCAGCAGAGCGGGCCGGGCTCAGCTAGTCTTATATATAAAAGACAATTTGTGTTTATTTGTAGGCTTGTTTGTTTGTGTGTTCCTTATAGACTCCGAAACGGCAGAACCGATTTTCTTGAAATTTTCGCAGATCATGCATAATGATCCCGTGTTGAAAATAGGGTACTTCATTTTTTGATATCTAAAGGGGGGCGGACCCTCCCCCTTTCCCTAATTTTCAGAAACGCCAGATCTCAGAGATGGGTGGTGAGATTAAAGCGAAATTTTGTGTGCTCTTATATAGTACCCTAAAAATAAAAATTTGGTATCCAAATTTCGGATGGGGTACTTCATTTTTTGATATCTAAAGGGGGGCGGACCCTCCCCCTTTCCCTAATTTTCAGAAACGCCAGATCTCAGAGGTGGGTGGTGAGATTAAAGCGAAATTTTGTGTGCTCTTATATAGTACCCTAAAAATAAAAATTTGGTATCCAAATTTCGGTTGGGGTACCAAATTTCGGATGGGGTACCTACCAACCCCAAAACCTACCAAACATATATTTAGACCAATCACGACAATATTGGACTCAAATGAAAGGTATTTTGGATAAGAAAACGTATCTGATATCCAATTGTCGGACCAAATGTTAGGGGGACCACCCCAACCTCCAAAACACCCCTAAATCGGACATATTTTCCGACCATGGCAATATGGGACCCATATGAAAGGTATTTGCGAGTAGAATACGAATCTGATATACAAATGTGGGACCACGTTTCCGGGGGTCCACCCCTTACCCAAAACACCTCCCAAACAGGACTTATTTACTGACCGTGGGAATATGGGGCTTAAATAAAAGGTATTTAAGTGTATTTTAAGAATGTAATACACCTTACACCTTACATGGGATTCAGATTAAGGCACTTATATTATTAAACTGTTAGTCAAGCGACATACTATTTTCGTAGCATGGTATTTCACTGATAGCTCCTTAATTGTCGAAAATAAATATTCCAAGGAAAATTTTGTTCCATATAAAGTAAAAGAAGGCGCGGCGGAGCGGGCCTGGGTCAGCTAGTCACTAATAAATATGAATCCAAATGTTGTAGGGTGTCCAAAGGACTATAGACTTTACATGCTTGTTTTATTTATGAGGTGTGAGTGTCTGTTCTGCCCCAAGCAATGTCATGCTTCATTTTTTGCCATCATCACATGGATTTGTGGTCTGATGCGTGCATGCACGATTGTCGCTGCTGGTATGCGACAGGATTTTTATGTAAATTACTGGGTGCATGTGAGCTTTGTCAGCTAGTCAGTTGCCTCCAAAGTTTGGGCTTTGTCTTCGAAAACACTCACACACACACACACACAGAGCGAAACAAGCGAACAGTTTGCAATTTTCATTTCGCATGTTAACTCTCATATACATTTGAATGAGTACAAATAGCACTACGATTTGTCTGCAGGCTCCACGATTCAACGATGTGTTGGTGTGTACCCAATCGTTTGGTGTTTATGTGTGTGTGTGCGTGTGTGTGTGTTTGGGTAAGTGCGCATCCCATATCTAATTTTTATCAGTTATTGTTTTCGTTTACATTCACTTTTGTTCCCATTTGGTATGCCTGTATCTGTGTGTGGGTGAGTTTAAAGGGCACTCCCTATGCTTGCCAACAACGACACCATCAAGGGGAGAGAATTGAGAGCCATGTGCACAAAAAAAAACCATAGATTTATGATGTCATTAATTTTAATTTCATCGTTTGTATGTGAAATGTGAACCCCACCAAATCGTTGTTTTCCGATTCCCTGTGCATGCAAAACTTTTGTAAATAAAATGGAATGCCAGACCGGGTACTGTCATGAAGGAATTGTCTTCTGACGCATTGCCAGGGAGCACATTCTAAAATGGGAACATCGCTGCAGGACAATACTTGCATAAACTTGCATACTATAAGAAAAATTTAATTTTAATACTTTTTTCTCATGAAAGTTTGCAAAATGTTGGTAAATGCCGAATTAGGTATTCAATCTAGACAAAACAACAACGGCGCATGGGTTAGCATGAACTTTTCAGCGCCTAAACGCCTGAGCTCAATTTCGAAATAAAATTTCAATATTTGTTTACATACATAAAATATCAAAGGTTACTGGTAAAATAACCAAAGTTGAACCACTGTCAAGAGTTTAGGTCTGCTGCCAGATTTAGAGGCCAACAAAGCGCAGGGATTAGCATGTCCACCAAAGACGCTAAACGCCTGGCAAGAACATCAGAAAAAATTTTCAGCGGTGGTTTTCCCCTCCTAATGCTGGCGACATTTGTATGGTACTATGGATTCGGCTATAAAACGGAGGCCAGCACTCATATGCAAGAAGTTTGTCGATGTTCATTTATGGAATGTTCACTGGACTCTTGGTACCAGCGATACTCTTCTATAAACGTGTCCCCCAAACGTCAGAGCATTATGTCACCAAGTGCCCATTGACGTTCCATGGTTTCTAGTCGGGGGGAATCTGATCAGCCAGTAATAGGCGTTTTTTTTTACCAAGTTCATGCCTCAGTTCATGGGGCTATGCTGCTGTGAACGTCCTTTCCCCTATTCTCGTGGGACCAAAATTGAATGAAGCCAATGATAACAACAACAAAAACAACATCGATGATGTTCGAGAGATCGATGATAAGGCGCACATAGTGCTGGTGAGACCACCCAAGTGGTTTCTGTACGTCCGATTAGTCCGTCCGCTATGAATAATCTCCATGGTTCGCTCTCTACTCTGACCTCGGTTCGTACGTCATATAATGTGACCAAGTGCCCATTGACGTTCCATAGTTTCTAGTCGGGGGAAATCTGACACCTGGGAGTCTCAGCCAGTAAGAGGCGGTTTTCTACCAAGTTCATGCCTCAGTTCATGGGGCTATGCTACTGTGAACCTCCTTTCCCCTACTCTCGTGGGACCAAAGATGAATGAAGACAATGATAACAACAGCAAAAACAACATCGATGATAATCGAGTGATTTCTGTACGACCGTTTAGTCTGTCCGCTAAGAAAAATCTCCATAGTTCGCTCTCTACCCTGCCCTCGGTTCATACGCCATAAAATGTGAATAGGGCTTCACTCGATCTCGCAATGAGTGAGACGCAAGGAGTGAAGTTACGCGTCATAGGGGACCTTGTGACGTTGAATAGGGAGCTAGTCGCGCAATACAGCGAACGAGAACTAGGCGTCTGAGAGAGATAGAGGATGAGTCTTATATTGGACTCAGTCAGTAGAGTGTTTCTGAAGGTTTGATGAAAGATCGAACTTTGTCTTAACCTCGGATCAGACAGGACCAGGTTAGGTTAGGTTTAAGTGGCAGTCTGCCATCAGACTCACTTAGACGTTTCCGTCCATTGTGATACCACAGGAATAGAAGAAAGACGATGCCTTTTTTAGTTCCTACCGTTGAACTATCCAGATTGCTTTAAAAAGCCCAATAATTTGCGAATGTTCACATTCGCTAAATTCGAGAGGTTCTCAAAGAAATGAGAACCTAAAGTGGAACTCCTTCTAACTGCTAGTGCGGCACACGCCCACCGAAGGTGTTCTATAGTCTCTTCTTCATAGATGTCCTTACAGCTTCTGCAAAAGTCGTTGCTGGCAACCTTCAGTCTGTCAGCATGTTTTCCGATTAGACAATGACCAGTCATGACGGACGCAATGACTGATACGTCTGTTCTAGCCAATGACAACAAAGGCCTAAATCTCAACAAATCTAGATGAGGCCACATAATTTTGGAATGCTCACACCTCCTTGTTTGTGACCATCTATCATTCGTTGTCCTTCGGCACCCAGAACAATGATCTGCCACAGTCGAGGGCGGTTTTTGTGTTCAGAAATACGTTCTCCAGGGTTTTAATGGCTGCCTGGTTGCCTGAGAAGATTTTTATGCCAATCGGTGGATTTGCCTTTGCCGTATGCATGCTGCTGCCGCGACAGGCGATCTCCAGGGATTTTTGCCCTAAGATATGTTTCGGTCAACCTTTCAAGCCAGAGAACCAGTCTATCAGACACAGCTTGTAATTCAACTGGTGATACATCTTCAGGGCCTGGCGACTTAAAGGAGTCCAAACTTTTTATCGCCCAAAGGGTTAACGGCTAAGACACAATTTCCCTAATTACCTCCGACGGATGCATACCAGTGACAATCTCTTCCGGCGTCACGTTGTCCGTTGGAAAATTTCCCGGGAAATGTGTATTAACGAGTAGTTCTAGTGTTTCCTCACTAGACATTGTCCATACATTCTCTGACTTCTGAATATACCCCATCGTAATAGGTCTCGAGGACAGAATCTTCCCTAGTCTAGAGGCCTCAGATATATCCTCCACGGAGCTGCAGAATTCTACCCAGGATTTGTTCTGAGCCTTTCTAAGCTCGCCCTTATATTTTTTTAGCTTAGCCTTATAGATGTTCCAATCGTGTGGTGCTCTTGTGGCTTTTGCTCTGTTGAAGAGTTTTCTGCAGTCCTTCCTTAGACCAACCAGCTCTGGGGTCCACAATGGCGGACGCTGTTTGCCCCTTGGCTTGGCACTAGGACAAGCTGACACAAGCGTGTCATTCAGGACCTTTGTGATCCACTTGTCTATATCCCCCGTGGTTTCCTCTTCCTTTTCTGTTATAGAAGGGATAGACGTGCAGAGTTTGTGCCGAAATTTATGCCAATCCACTTTTCTTCTGTGATGATGATGAGGCTCTCATTTCCTCATTGAAAAAATTCCTACAATGAGGCTCTCCTTCCCTTCAGAAGCGGCTTCAACCAGCAAGTTAAGGCTTGAAGGTGGCACCTCTGAATCGTGTGCCGTATATAGGGAAGCCAGCCAGTAATGAGACTTCAGGCTGGCTACTACTAAATCTTCAGTGCTTAGCGACGGAAGAAGAAAAACATTTAGACTACTCTTTGCAAGAATGCAGGCTCTGTGTCTCCCATTCCTCCACACACCCATGGTTTCTGGATAAGAACCTCGTCAAATCCCCCTGCCATCTGGAGGACCTTTAGTTCCGGCGAAGCGGCCTTACCATGGTGAAGATTCATCTGTAGAAACCGGACCATTGTCAGGATTCAGAACTTCTACCACGTTTGTGTTAGTCTCGTCTTCTGATTCCGCCAGTAGGTCATCCTCACAAGATTCGTTAGATCTTGCAATGGTGAGCTTCCGTACGCATCCAGGGGCAGGTGAACACTCCAAAAGTGTTCAGCAGCAATTGCTGAGTCGTTTTCGGATTCCCCAACACTACCTTGAGTTTCAACTTGTTGAATCCGATACAACAACTCCTTCAGACTGGCTGAGGTCTGCGAGACAGCCGGAGTTTAGTATGAATACTGCATGTCTCCGGTCACCATCAACCTCATGTAATTTACCAATCTTCCAGTCGGTGGTTGAATGATTAGTCTTCCAAGTATGGATTCTGAGGGAATTCTTGGTAACCAAGTATGCGCCATTGGTCGAAAAGAAATATCTTCCTTCTTGATTAAATCTAGTGCTGCATCTGGCCAGATCTCACCAATCTTTTGTAGGGCGCAACGACACAATTCAATTGAGCGTGGATCCCCGAAGGCAATTAGTCTGTATCGGCCCCGATACCAGCCTGCATCGTCACAAACTGGAGGAGACTCAAGAAATTCCGGAAGGACATCGGAGTATTCTAACGACAGTCCATTGACTATCCCACTCCAATTATTCCTAGGTATGCGGCCCTATTCTTCTCTCTTGTCGACAACTGCCAGCACCAAACTGTTCCTAGCGACATTAGCAAAGGTTCTTGGACCCATCTTACCCTAGTTCTGTTCGCCCTAGTGCTTTTAGGCATGGGAAGCTCTGCAGGTGACCGCAGCCTTTTGGCTGACTGCGGAGAAGTTTCCGAATCCAGACGTGTAGTCTTTGGGGTAGTCTGTACAGCGAATCCCCGAGCCCAGTTTAGGGAGTCTCTCTCTCTCTCTATTAAAGAGTGTCTTAGGATCATTTGCACAAAGCCTCTCAATAAACTTGAGAGCAATGCGTCTTCTTTTATTCCAAACTCTTAAAGAGGGTGTTGGTTTGCTGGAGAAGGCCGATGGCATAGGCAAATTATAGGCATGCGAAGATAGATTAGGTTCGGTCTTGTCCTTAAGACTTGACTCAGGTGTCTTCGTCAAAAGCCCCTGTTGACCTGTCTGCTAGTGGAGCGTGGAACAGCCGCTCCACCAGTTGAGGTTTCAGTAGAAGACAATATGCTACGGCCTGATACCTCCACCGCAGCTGTTGGGTCTTTGGAGTCCATTCAAAGCCTACTCCAGGGAGCGGCAGATCTAGAGTCGCTACACTGGAAACAGACGCAGATCATCAACCGTCTAATGGATGACACTATCGTAGCTATCCTTGAGTAACCTTAATTTTTCTTCCAAAAATAATGACCTATTAGGAGTTACAGAAAAATTCTTGCCGAGCGAAATAACAAAACGTCCGCTCCGCTTAACGGTTCAAACCCATAAAAGGCGAATTTATTGTCCAATTTTGCTGAAATTTGAGATAGTTGGTTGTGTAAGGCCCTTCGACATCCCTCCCCAACTCTATTGGGGACCAAATCGGTTCAGATTTGGATATAGCTACCATATCTACCGATTTCCCGATTAAAGATTTTGGACCCATAAAAGGTGAAATTATTAACCGATTTCTCTGAAATGAGTTTTGTTAGGCCCCTCGACACTTGCACCGAGTATGGCAAAGGGCGCCCCGGTAGCCGAGTTGGTAGCGTGCAGGGGTCGTGGGTTCGTTTCCCGCCAGTAGCCTTGGTCTTTTGCTACTGTGGTATCACAAAGGACTTAAAATAGTCTAAGTGAGTCGGTAAAGGACTGCCACTCTTACCTAACCTAACCTATGGTAAATATCGAATTATATTTGGCTATAGCTGCCATATAGACCGATCTCCCGATTTAAGTTCTTGGGCCCATAGAAGTAGCGTTTATTACCCGCTTTCGCAGAAATTTGGCACAGTGAGCTATGTCAGGCTCTTGGACATCCGTGCTCCAAATTCCATTTTGTATCACTGAAGATTGTATATTAGAGCAGTTGGCTCTGTTTTTGAATGAGGATGGTTCTTCTACCAACTTATTTTGCTGTGATTTTGCTCCATTTTGATTGTCAGTAACTTGAGCAACATTCCTTGCATCGTTTGTAGTATGTCCAGCATTTTTTTTGGAATTGTCCCAGGTAAAGGAAACTCAAGGGGCAAAAGTGGATACTAAAACCAAAATATTATGATCTAAAACAGTATCAACATATATTCAAAGACAGCGGGAAAATCCCAATTTAATGCCTTCACACATGAATATGAAAGTATTTGTGCACGATAAACAATAAAAACTACAGACGTCAGTTTTAGTTTAAAGTAACATCAATAAACTTCGTTTGTTTGTGATTTGCTGCAAATGCAAATGGGCTGCATGCCTTTGGCATTCCTGGGAAAGTAACTAACTCTGTGGTCATAGCCCTTGAAAGGAAGTCAAAATAATTGTATGGTTCCTGCAACATAGCGCATCTACTCGTAGACACATGCATGTTTTTCCGTTTGGCTTTGTTGCCACTACCACTGGCATAGACCACCAGTTGTCAACTTAAAACTCACTTGCGGTGCTGGCCAAGTGCATATATCCTGGTGTATTGGAGAGCGGGGGTAGGGGGAAGAAGCAAGGGCTAAATTAAAACTCTTTCTCAATAGCCATTGAGTGGCTGCTTGTTCAGATGGGGCTTTGTAGTAAGTCTTGATGTTTTTGTGTGTTGGGCCATCGTGAAAGAAGTTTGTTTTGCCACATGATATCCTGGAGACTCTGCAGAAGTTATTGCATGAGTGTGGCAATAAATCCTCTTCAAGGAAACTTTTTAACAAGCACAGTAATGGAAAAGAATGCCATGCAACTTGCATTGTTAGCTAGAGTGATGGCAAAACACTTGATTGCTTGGTATAATCATTGAAATGTAATGTTGTTTACCAACGCTTGTAGGAGGAACTTTTGCCTAGGGCCGTTAGGCTAAAATTAAGATATCTTCCAGGGTCGAAAGATGAGATTTAAAGCCGTCATAAGTAGTAACAACACAATGGAAGTTGTAAATCTTTCAAAGAATCATACAAATCATTATTTTAACAAGTAAAAAGGCGTCGGCCGGGCCGAACTTTGGATACCCACCACCTCGGGTATATATGTAAACCACTTTTCATCAAAATCCGGTGAAAATTGCATACCTTAAGTCCCATAGCAGTTATATCAAAATATGATCCGATTTGGACCAAATACTAATAAGTACAGTACAAAAATAAACCGATCTGAATCATATACAGCATGGGTGTCGAAAAGCCTAACATAAGTCAATGTGTCAAATTTCAGTTAAATCGGATTATAAATGCGCCTTTTTTGTGGCCAATGCTTTAAATCGAGATATCGGTTTATATGGCAGCTATATGCAAATCTTGAAAGATCTTGACAAAATTGCAGAAATATGTGGAGGGGCTTAACTTTACTCTCTGTCCCAAATTTCAGCAACATCGGACAATAAATGCGACTTTTTTGGGCCTAAAACATTAAATCGAGAGATCGGTCCATATAGCAGCTATATCCAAATCTGGACCGATCTGTGTGAAATTGAAGAAATATGTCGAAGGGCCTAAGACAACTCTTTGTCTCAAATTTCAGCAACATCGGACAATAAATGCGCCTTTTATGGCCCCAAAACCTAAAACCGAGAGATCGGTCTATATGGCAGCTATATTTAAATCTAGACCGATCTGTCTCATAATGCAGAAGTATGTCAAGGGGCTTAACTTAACTCACTGTCCCAAATTTCGGCGACACTGGACAATAAATGCCCCTTTTAGGGGCCCAAGATCCTAAATCGGAGGATCGGTCTATATGGCAGCTATATCCAAATCTGGACCGATCCGAGCCAAATTGACAAAGGATATCGAAGGGCCTAACACAACTCACTGTCTCAAATTTCAGCAAAATGGGATAATAAATGTGGCTTTTATGGGACTAAGACCCTAAATCGGAGGATCGGTCTATATGGCAGCTATATCCAAATCTGAACCGATCTGAGCCAAATTGACAAAGGATATCGAAGGGCCTAACACAACGCACTGTCCTAAATTTCAGCAAAATCGGATAATAAATGTGGCTTTTATGGGCCTAAAACCCTAAATCGGAGGATTGGTCCATATGGCAGCTATATCTAAATCAGGACCGATCTGAGCCAAATTGACGAATGATGTCAAAGGGCCTAAGAAAACTCATTTTCTCAAATATCAGCAAAATCGGATAATAAATGTGGCTTTTATGGGTCTAAGACCCTAAATCGGAGGATCGGTCTATATGGCAGCTATATCCAAATCTGGACCGATCCGAGCCAAATTGACAAAGGATACCGAAGGGCCTAACACAACGCACTGTCCTAAATTTCAGCAAAATCGGATAATAAATGTGACTTTTATGGGTCTAAGACCCTAAATCGGAGGATCGGTCTATATGGCAGCTATATCCAAATCTGGACCGATCTGAGCCAAATTGACGAAGGATGTCAAAGGGCCTAACACAACTCACTGTCTCAAATTTCAGCAAAATCGGATAATAAATGTGGCTTTTATGGGACTAAGACCCTAAATCGGAGGATCGGTCTATATGGCAGCTATATCCAAATCTGGACCGATCTGAGCCAAATTGACAAAGGATATCGAAGGGCCTAACACAACACACTGTCCCAAATTTCAGCAAAATCGGATAATAAATGTGGCTTTTATGGGCCTAAAACCCTAAATCGGAGGATTGGTCCATATGGCAGCTATATCCAAATCTGGACCGATCTGAGCCAAATTGACGAAGGATGTCAAAGGGCCTAAGAAAACTCATTGTCTCAAATATCAGCAATATCGGATAATAAATGTGGCTTTTATGGGCCCAAGACCCTAAATCGGAGGATCGGTCTATATGGCAGCTATATCCAAATCTGGACCGATCTGAGCCAAATTGACGAAGGATGTCAAAGGGCCTAAGAAAACTCATTGTCTCAAATATCAGCAATATCGGATAATAAATGTGGCTTTTATGGGCCTAAAACTCCAAATCGGAGGATCGGTCTATATGGCAGCTATATCCAAATCTGAACCGATCTGAGCCAAATAGACAAAGGATATCGAAGGGCCTAATACAACTGACTGTCCCAAATTTCAGCAAAATCAGATAATAAATGTGGCTTTTATTGGAATAAGACCCTAAATCGGAGGATCGGTCTAAATGGCAGCTATATCCAAATCTGAACCGATTTGCGCCAAATTGACGAAGGATGTCAAAGGTCCTAACACAACTCACTCCCCCAAATTTCAGCAAAATCGGATAATAAATGTGGCTTTTATTGGCCTAAGACCCTAAATCGGAGGATCGGTCTATATGGCAGCTATATCCAAATCTGGACCGATCTGAGCCAAATTGACAAAGGATATCGAAGGGCCTAACACAACACACTGTCCCAAATTTCAGCAAAATCGGATAATAAATGTGGCTTTTATGGGCCTAAAACCCTAAATCGGAGGATTGGTCCATATGGCAGCTATATCCAAATCAGGACCGATCTGAGCCAAATTGACGAATGATGTCAAAGGGCCTAAGAAAACTCATTTTCTCAAATATCAGCAAAATCGGATAATAAATGTGGCTTTTATGGACCCAAGACCCTAAATCGGAGGATCGGTCCATATGGCAGCTATATCCAAATCTGGACCGATCTGTCCCATAATGCAGAAGTAAGTCAAGGGGCTCAACATTACTCACTGTCCCAAATTTCGGCGACATCGGACAATAAATGCCCCTTTTAGGGGCCCAAGACCCTAAATCGGAGGATCGGTCTATATGGCAGCTATATCCAAATCTGGACCAATCTGAGCCAAATTGACGAAGGATGTCAAAGGGCCTAAGAAAACTCATTGTCTCAAATATTAGCAAAATCGGATAATAAATGTGGCTTTTATGGGCCCAAGACCCTAAATCGGAGGATCGGTCTATATGGCAGCTATATCCAAATCTGGACCGATCTGAGCCAAATTGACGAAGGATGTCAAAGGGCCTAAGAAAACTCATTGTCTCAAATATCAGCAATATCGGATAATAAATGTGGCTTTTATGGGCCTAAAACTCCAAATCGGAGGATCGGTCTATATGGCAGCTATATTCAAATCTGAACCGATCTGAGCCAAATAGACAAAGGATATCGAAGGGCCTAATACAACTGACTGTCCCAAATTTCAGCAAAATCAGATAATAAATGTGGCTTTTATTGGAATAAGACCCTAAATCGGAGGATCGGTCTAAATGGCAGCTATATCCAAATCTGAACCGATTTGCGCCAAATTGACGAAGGATGTCAAAGGTCCTAACACAACTCACTCCCCCAAATTTCAGCAAAATCGGATAATAAATGTGGCTTTTATTGGCCTAAGACCCTAAATCGGAGGATCGGTCTATATGGCAGCTATATCCAAATCTGAACCGATCTGAGCCAAATTGACGAAGGATGTTCAAGGGCCTAACACAACTCACTGTCTCAAATTTCAGCAAAATCAGATAAAAAATGTGGCTTTTATGGGCCTAAAACCCTGAATCGAAGGATCGGTCTATCTATCGGACAGACGGACGAACATGTCTAGATCATGGATATTTCGATGTGTTGCAAACGGAATGACAAAATGAATATCGCCCCATCCTTCGGTGGTGGGTGTAAAAAGTGAACGCGTATTCTTTGGACATACACCCAAGTCAGTGATTGGTTTGCTGTGCGCTATAAGACCATAAAGCATCCCCGAAGAGATCTATGGCAGGTAAAAGAGCTTTTTGGTACCGTATCAGCACTCAAATGCTGCAATCTGCTACTTGCAACTTATTATCAACTTTCCCGTATGCTTTACATGAGCTATCATTGACACCAACTTTTCTTCATAAGTGCGCCGGTAGTCCTATGTAACCCGTTATTATACCGAAAGCCATATTGACCCTTTTCTTGCCTCATCTCAGTAAAATCCTCGTCTTTTCATGATCCGGACCACCCCATAGGATTTTCCCACAGACTTAACTCGGCTGAGGTTATGTGTAATGGAACAAACAATTCTGGCCCGAAAACTCCAAACATTATTTGGGAATTTTTCTCCACTGACCTAATACATCCTAACACAGAATTTCCCACCCTTAGGAATGGCCCTTAATATTATCAGTGTTAGAGATATGGCTTCCATAAAGAAGGTATTTCGGATTCTATTCCTAGAAGCACGCAAAGAGCGGGAAGTAACGTAAGCCCATAACGATAAAATATAGAATGATAGGTTGCATTAGCCCCAGGAAACCCCTAACACCCGAAGGCGAAAGATTTTCGTCCTTGAAGTCTGTCATCCTTTATGCTGAAGACTCTTGAGCGGTTGATAGAAACATATCATGGGGCAAAGATCCCTGGAGATCGCATGTCGCGGCAGCAGCATGCATTTAGTAAAGACAAATCCACTAAAACAGTCCTTCACGAGATAGTCGGCTACATAGAGGGTTCTCTCGCTGTTTCTTGACATTGAAGGTGCATCAAACCTAAGTCAATCATGAAGGAGTTGGAGATTCTAGGCATCAACTCTACCGTAAGAAAGTTTATTAATAACTTACTTACTAAAAGATGCATTACGGCAGGCTTGGGATCTGTAGATCTACAAAGATGGGTCAGCAGAGGAACAACTCAAGGAGGTGTACTGTCTACTTTACTTTGGAATATAGCCATTAAGAATATATTTTTGTCTCTGGAAGAAAAAGGCGCAAAAGTGGTCGCGTATGCTGATGACGTGGCAGTTACGGTTAGGGGAAAGCTTCCCAGCACTCAAAGAGATATACCTCGGGAAGCTCTACGTGCAACAGCGAAGTGGGCTACCGAAAGTGATCTAGGTATAAATCCGTGCAAGTCAGAAGTAGTTTTTTGTAAGCGGGAGATACTAGGTTCCTACAGTGGAACCTGTCTCCTTGGGTGGAGAGAATTGTCCATTTACAGAAAGCGCAAAATACCTGGGTGTTTGGCTGGACAGGAAATTGAACTTCAAATCCAACATTTTGGAGAGGGCAAGAAAGGCCACTCTTGCCCTATACACCTGCAAGAGAGTCATTGGCAAAAGTTGAGGGTTTAGACCGCGTGTCATGCATTGGGTATATACTGCAGTTGTCATACCTACAATATAATGCTATATGGTGTTGTGGTCTGGTGGACGGCGCTTCAAAAGTCCACTTACTCCTCAATACTTAAACGGATCCAAAGGATGGCTTGTTTGTGCATTACAGCCGCACTGAGAACGACACCATCTAATGCACTGAATTGCTACATCTTATGCCTCTGGACATTATGGCTAGACGAATTGCTGCGACCACTACTTTAAGGCTAAGGGAGCTCTCTCTTTGGTCAAGTGGCGGCTACGGACACAGTGTTATTCAAGATACAATATCCGATGTTCCAGGCAGTGTGGATTACACCCTACCTGAGCCGCTTTTTGATAAAAAGCAATGTAACACTATTTCTGATAGAACCGATTGGAACTATGGGTTGCCCAAAAAGTAATTGCGGATTTTTTAAAAGAAAGTAAATGCACTTTTAATATAAATTAGAATAAACTTTAATCAAATATACTTTTTTTACACTTTTTTTCTAAAGCAAGCTAAAAGTAACAGCTGATAACTGACAGAAGAAAGAATGCAATTACAGAGTCACAAGCTGTGAAAAAATTTGTCAACGCCGACTATATGAAAAATCCGCAATTACTTTTTGGGCAACCCAATACAATATCCCTGGTAATAGAAGTTAAATAGACTTGTATACTGATGGCTACAAACTTAACGACCAGGTGGGTTTTGGGGTGTACTCTAAAGATCTAGAACTGGTCATTTGGGGAATGTGACCCGACCACTGCAGTGTGTATCAAGCGGACATCCTTGCAATTAAGGAAGTGATGGAATGGCTAAGATCTAAAGTCATTACGACGATTGGGAGAAATATATTTTCAGACAGCCATTAAATCCCTGGAGAACGTATTTCTGAACACAAAAACCACCCACGACTGTCGCAGATCTCTCAACGAAATGGTTGAACAGTTTAAAATTCACCTGTGTTGGGTGCCGGGCCACAGAGATATCTCTGGGAATTGTTAAGCGAACGAGCTTGCGAGACTAGGAACTACCCTTGACATTCCAGGGATACTGGAGTCTGTGGGTATGCCTCTAGCGACATGTAAGCTAAGTTTTCAGGACCAGGCCCGAAGGACAACGAATGATAGATGGTCACATAGAGGGGGCTGTGAGCATTCCAAAACTATGTGGCCTAATCTAGACTTGAAGAGGTCTACTGCACTGCTGTCATTGGCTAGAACAGACTTCTCAGTCTTTGTGTCCCTCATGACAGGTTACTGTCCAAGCGGAAAACATGCTGATAGACTGAACAACCTTCAGCAACGAATATTGCATCGAAGAAGAAGAGACTATAGAATATCTTCTGTGTGTGTGTGTCCGCTCTAGCAGTCAGAAAGAGTTTCACTTTAGGTTCTCATTTCTTTGAGAAACTTGCCTGATTGATCTTCCTTCTTCTGTTCCTTTGGTATCACAATGGACGAGAACGTCTAAGTGAGTCCGATGGTAGACTGCCACTTAAACCTAACCTAACCATTAGCCCCTTCCATATCTGTTTTAAACAAAATACATTTTCTGTTTGTTATACCCTCCATCATAGAATGTAGGTATACTAATTTCGTTATTCTGTTTGTAACACCTCGATATATGCGTCTAAGTCCCCGTAAAGTATATACATATATTCTTGATCGTTGTGATATTTTAAGTCGAACTAGTCCGTCTGTCTGTCAAAAGCACCCTAACTTTCGAAGGAGTAAAGCTAGGCGCTTGAAATTTTGCACAAATACTTTTTATTAGTGTAGGTCAGTTGGGATTATAAATGGGCCAAATCGGTACATGTTTTGATATAGCTGCCATATAATCCGATCGTGGGTCTTGACTTCTTGAGCCTCTAGATGGCGCAATTCTTGTCCGATTTCACTGAAGTTTTGCACATGGTATTTTGGTATCACTTCCAACATTCAGTTCATATATGGTCCGAATCGGACTACAACTTGATATAGCTCCAATAGCATAGCAGTTCTAATTCATTATTCTTTGTTTGCCGAAAAAGAGATACCGCGCAAAGAACTCGACAAATGCGATCCATGGTGGAGGGTATATAAGATTCGGCCCGGCCGAGATTATCACGCTCTTACTTGTTTCTCTTTCGAGACGAGCTTAGTGGTTTTTCCTTGCAAATTGAAAAGTGGTTGGTGTGTGTTGCGATTTTTGGCTTTCCTTTTCCATTGGCAAAGAAAAATCTCCCATCATTGAGCTCTTCTCGAAAGAGAAACAAACAAAAATTGTAAAATTTAATAATTTTCACAAGATTTGGCGGAGCATGGCCATGGAATTTGAGCCTGTGCACACGGAGCAACAGCGAGAGCCGTGGCCTAGTGGTCTAGCATTACAAGCCACCAATGCAACTTCCAACAGCTGCGCTGAATAATGTGTATATCATGGGAGTAGTGTAATTCTGTAAACAAAAAAATCTGTCATAACACAAAAACACATGCATTGGGAAAAGTACAGCTTATAGGCAGGCTTGTTGAGCGTGTTTAATGTGGTATTTGTATCATAGAGGCATTTTCGCAATGAATTCGGTACAAGTACAACATACCAACGTACGGCCCTCGAAGCTTTCACACTTAATATGGATGATGAGTAATTTTAAACGGAATTACGAAAAGCGTTCCATAGTAGTTGGTGTGTATTGCGATTTCTGGCTTTCCTTTTCCATTTGCAAAGAAAAATCATCGATCAATGAGCTCGTCTCGAAAAAGAAACAAACAAAAAAATTTTAAAATATTATGATCCTTGCCCCAATTTTTGTTATGGCGCCTAGAAAGATAGCCCGACTTCTTGAGGTAACGGAGAACTTATTTTACCCACACCGTAGGATAGGGGGGGGGGGGATATATTCATTTAGTCATTCTGTTTGCAACACATCGAAATATCAATTTCCGACCCTACAAAGTATATATATTTCGGAGCGTCCTAAAATTCAGAGACGATTTAACGATGTACGTGTGTCTGTCCGTCTATTCGTCTATCCGTCTGTCCGTCCGTCTGTTGTAATCACTCTACAGCCTTCATTAAGATATGAATGAAATTTGGCACAGATACGTTTTTTTGATGCACTGGTTAAGATTAAGATGGCTAAGATGCTGGTTAAGTTCTTGAACGGGCCAAGTTGGACCATATTTGTATATAGCTGCTATATAGACCGATTTTCCGATGAAGGAAAAAATAAAAACTTTATTTTTCATCCGATTTTGCTGAAATTTGAAACAGTGAGTAGTTTAAGCCCCACGTCATCTGATGTGATTATGGTGCAGATCGGACTATATTTAGATATAGCTGTCATATAGACCGATCTCCCAATAAAAGGGTCTGAAGGCCATAAAAGCTTTATTTTTTATCCAATTTCGCTAAAATTAAGAATAGTGCTCAGTTTTAAGCCTCCTAACATCCAACCCAAATATGGTACAGATCGGACTATATTTAGATATAGCTGTCATGTAGACCGATCTGCCGATAAAGGGTCTGAAGGCCAAACCGCTTTATTCTTTATCCAATTTCGCTAAAATTAAGAATAGTGCGCAGTTTTAAACCTCCTAACATCCAACCCAAATATGGTACAGATCGGACTATATTTAGATATAGCTGCCATGTAGACCGATCTGCCGATAAAGAGTCTGAAGACCACAAAAGCTTTGTTATACCCTCCACCATAGGATGGGGGTATACTAATTTCGTCATTCGTCATTCTAGAAATATGCGTCTGAGACCCCATAAAGTGTATATATTTTTGATCGCCTTGTCATTTTAAGTCGATCAAACCTTGTCCGTCCGTCTGTCCGTCCGTCTGTCTGTCGAAAGCACGCTAACTTTCGAAGGAGTAAAGGTAACCGCTTGAATTTTTACACAAATATTTTTTATTGCTGTAGGTCGGTTGGTATTGTAAATAGGCCGAATCGGTCCATGTTTTGATATAGCTGCCATGTAAACCGATCTTGGGTCTTGACTTATTGAGCCTCTAGAGGGCACAATTCTTGTTCGATTTGAGTCAAATTTTACACGTGGTGTTTTGGTGTCACTCCCAATAACTGCGATAAGAATGGTTCAAATTGGTCCATGTTTTGATATAGTTGCCATATAAACCAATCTAGGGTCTTGACTTCTTGAGCCTCTACAGGGCGCAATTCTCGTCCGATTTGACTGAAATTTTCCACGTAGTATTTTGGTATCACTTCCAACACTTGCGATTAGTATGGTTCAAATCGGTCAATGTTTTGATATAGCTGCCATATAAACTGATTTTGGGTCTTGACTTCTTGAGCCTCTAGAGGGCACAATTTTCGTCCGATTTGAGTGAAATTTTACACGTGGTGTTTTGGTATCAATCCCAATAACTGCGATAAGTATGGTTCAAATTGGTCCATAACCTGATATAGCTGTCATAAAAACCGATCTTGGGTCTTGACTTCTTGAGCCTCTAGAGGGCGCAATTCTTATCCGATTGGAATGAAATTTTGCACGACGTGTTTTGTTATGATATCCAATAACTGTGCCACGAATGGTTCAAATCGATCTATAACCTGGTATAGCTGCCATATAAACCGATCTTGGGTCTTGACTTCTTGACCCTCTAGAGTGCGCAATTCTTATCCGATTGGAATGAAATTTTGTACGTAGTGTTTTGTTATGATATCCAACAACTGTGCCAAGTATGGTTCAAATCGGTTCATAACCTGATATAGCTGCCATATAAACCGATCTGGGGCCTTGACTTATTGAGCCTCTAGAGGGCGCAATTCTCGCCCGATTTGAGTGAAATTTTAAACGTGGTGTTTTGGTATCACTTGCAACAACTGTGCCATGTACGATTCAAATCGGTTCATAATCTGGTATAGCTGTCATATAAACCGATCTTTGACCTTGACTTCTTGAGCCAATAGAGCGCGCAATTCTCATTCGATTTGGCTGACATTTTACATGAGGTGTTTTGTTATGACTTCCAATAACTGTGCGAAGTATGGAGTAAATCGGTATAGAACCTGATATAGCTGCTATATAAACCGATCTGGGATCTTGACTTCTTGAGCCTCTAGTTTTTTAACTAATTTTGCTAAGAGTGGGTTACCACTATTTTGTGCTACAAAATTGAATAGTGACATATATATTAGACCACTCAATGTCCGTGCCGAATTTGGATGCTTAAGTTTACATATATAGCCGAGGTGGTGGGTATCCAAAGTTCGGCCCGGCCGTACTTAATGCCTTTCTACTCCAAGCTTTTACCAACTTTGAGGACAGTTAAATATGCAACTGTCCGTGAAGATGCAAATTGTTTTAGGTAACCGTTGGCTGCCATTTTCAAGCAACCATTAGATAAACCTTAGATCTTGGGAAAAGTGATCTCTGTGCAATGGAGATAGAAATTTCCTTCATTCGTTTATTAATCGGAGTTCAGTTGCAAGTCAGCCACTGCCTGCCACTGAACTCCAAGTGAATTTCAATACATTCCAAGTGCTGTATTATGTCTAATGAACATTGCCATCCATAAGGATAGAGTGCGAGGAGTACTATGTACGTACTACGAACAGCTGTAATTCATTAAAACGAAATGGAATTGTATTCAAATGAATCTCATTTGGCAGTGTTAAACATCAATTAGGGAATGTGTTTCGCTTTCGCATTTGTTCGCAATTTGCATTGGCTTGCTCGTTGGTCAATTACATCCTTTGAAGTTGGGAAACGCGTAAACTTTCCAGACATTAGACGCTTCGCCGCCTCACATGGAGGGGCGAAGGCTTTGAGGCTTCCTTTGATGGAATTGGCATTAGAGGCAATGAGTGAATGGGTGCTGGCAGAAAACTCCAAACACTCATACGCCAACCACAGTCACAGTCACAGCCACAGCCATTGGCATGGTCTGAATGTCTCCTTGTGTTCGAAGATGGAAAAAGTTGTTCGTTTGCTGTTGGAAATCTTAAAGTGGTTTTCATGCTTTGTTAGCGAATTAAAAATTCTGCACCATTTTAAATTAATCCAAAGAGTAAAACAATGTTGGATGAAACGCAACTCAATATACTGGTTGTGCACATTCATTCACTGTGGGATCTTCACTTGGCACTGGCCTTTAATATTTAATTTCTTTTGCCAGTACATTTAGACCCTTGAGAAACATTTCAGGCACAGTGATAACATTCATTTTGGATGATTGCTGGAAGACCCAAACATTGCTAAAGCCACGACGATATTTCCACAGACCTTATAATTCATTGCAAGTATCGCAATGGAAGATTTTATTAATGGCTACGAACTCCAGTGAGCCACTGATTACAAACAGCCACTGACTACAAACAGCCACTGACTGCAGGCAACAAAAGAGAAGCAGCCTATCGGGACTTAAAGGAAAATTAAATAATGCTCAAGATTTTTGAGAAACACTCGTAACCTATGAATGTTGACAACTATAACTTTGAGAGAGTAATAGACCTCTAATTCATATAGGTTAGGTTAGGTTGAAAAGAGGGTGCGGATATAAATCCACCCCATGGCACCATGGACATACACCTAAGGCAGTTATCGGCTTGTTGTGCGCTATATTTTATGTTGGAGACCTGTGTAAAATGTCAGCCAATTCGAATAAGAATTGCGCTATTTGGGGGTTCAAGAAGTAAAATAGAGAGATCGATTAATATGGGAGCTGTATCGGGCTATAGACCTATTCAGACCATAATAAACACGTATGCTGATGGTCATGAGAGGATCCGTCGTACACAATTTCAGGCAAATCGGATAATAATTGTGACCTCTAGAAGCTCAAGAAGTCAAGTTACCAGTTCTGTTTATATGACAGCTATATCAGGTTATAAACCGATCTGAACCAAACTTGGCACAATTGTTGGAAGTCATGGCGAAACACGTCGTGCAAAATTTCATTCCAATCGGATAAGAATTGCGCATTCTAGAGGCTCAAGAAGTCAAGACCCAAGATCGGTTTATATGACAGCTATATCAAAACATGAACCGATATGGCCCATTTACAATACCAACCGACCTACACTAATAAGAAGTACTTGTGCAAAATTTCAAGCGGCTAGCTTTACTTCTTCGGAAGTTAGCGTGCTTTCGACAGTCAGACGGACGGACGGACGGACAGACGGAAGGACATGGCTAGATCGACATAAAATGTCGCGACGATCAAGAATATATATACTTTATGGGGTCTCAGACGAGTATTTTGAGTAGCTACAAACAGAATGACGAAATTAGTCCTATGGTGGAGGGTATAAAAAGTAACCTCTAAAAGGAAAAATCTAAGTCAAAAATTTCGTGCCACATACAAAATTCGTAATTGATTTCCATATCACGCCCCTAAGTTGATTCGTGTCTGCTATTGGGTACGCTCCCAAGTGCCGGTGTATGTTAGCCGCGAAAGCCAATGGCAATGTCATAAAAAATGCTCCAAAGTCTTATCATCCCCCCCCACATGCTATCACTTGTCGCACCGATTTTGCATAGGTTAGGTTGAAAAGAGGGTGCAGATATTAATCCGCCCCATGCCACTATGGACATACACCTAAGCCAGTAATCGGCTTGTTGTGCGCTCTAAAAAAAACTATAAAGTAACCTCTAAAAAGAAAATTTTAAGTTAGGAATTGCTTGCTACTTACGAAATCCTTAATTGTTTTCAATATCACTCCCCTAAGTTGGTTCATATCTGGTATTGTGTCTCCACCTAAGTGCCGGTATCTGTTAGCCGCGAAAGCCGGGCAATGTCATAGAAAATGCTCCAAAGTCTCATCATCTTCCCCGCATGTCCTACACATGCTATCACTTGCCGCACCGATTTTACATAAGTGAGCTCGTAGTCCTCTGTGTCCCGTTATGATACCAATAGCTATACTGACCTCCTTCTTGCTTCCTTTCAGTAATAGCCTCGTCTTCTCGCGATCTGGATCCCCCTCCATAGGATTTTCGCCGTCCTACTTACTGTTTCGCTGTTCCACAATGTTGCATGCGCTTTCGTCGACCACTCCCTTAACTCGGACTGTGTCGACCCGAAAGGCTTCGGGTTAACCAAGTTTATAGACGGCAGTTCTCTGGCCTTCACCGACAAATAATCTGACCTTTCATTTCCCTTTACTCCGTTATGGCCGGGCACCTAAACGATGCGGATTTTGCCATCCTCTGAGGAGGCGTTAATCTCCTTCTTACACTGAAAGACTGTTCGTGATCTTACCGCCCTGGTTTTTATGGCCTTTATGGCAATTTGACTGTTGGTAAAGATGTTCACACTCGACGTCATCGTGTTAGCACCACACCACTCCGTGATTGCCCGGATCTTCGCCAGCGGGACCGTATTATGGTCAGGCAGTTTAAAACAGATCTCAGTCCCTGGGTTCTTAATGTAGACCCCCAGGCCCACTCTGTCCTCTAGCTATGATCCATCCGTATAACATTATGGAGCTCACTTTTGGATAAGTGAGTTCGCAGTCAACTATACTGACTTCTTTTCAGTAATAGCCTCTTCTTCTCACCATTCAGGATTTTCGTCGATCCCATAGGATTTTCATCACCCTAACGACCGTTTCGCTGTTCCACAGTTCGTCGCCCACGCCCTTAACTCGAAAAGCTTCGAGTAAACCATGTTGATTGACGGCTGTACTCTGGTCCTCATTGCCAAATCGTCTGCTCTCTCATTTTCCCTTACTCCGCTATGGCCCGGCAACCAAACGATGCAGATCTGCCTCCCTCAGAGAAGGCATTAATCTCCTTCTAACGCTCTAAGACTGGTCGTGACTTTACCGTCCTGGTTGTTATTGAACTGATGGTCAGATTGCTGTCCGTAATGATGTTCACACTCGACGTCCTCGCGTTCCGTGATCGCCTGAATCTCCGCCTGCAGGACCGTATTATGGTCAGGCAGTCCAAAACAGATCTCAGTCCCTGGGTTCTCAATGTAAACCCCCAGTCGCAGTCTATCCTCCGGCATTGATCCATCTGTGTGGCATGAACTTTTAGATGGCAATACCAGAATTCTATCAATCCAGAACTATGCAGCTGGTAGCAGTGCCTCGCACTCGACTTTAGGTGTCGTCTCAGGTAGCCGATCGGAAACCACTTCCATACCTTCCAGGTTTCCTATCATCGCCTTGATTATACCGCGATGGTGTGATCTGATCCTATCCTCTATGCATTCCCTCAACGCCTTAAGTCTCATAGACTCAGTGGCGACCTCACACTTGATCTGTATGTCTATGGGTCGGATATCTAGAGTAGTCTACACTGCCGTAGTGGGCTTGGCCTTTTCTAAGACAACATATTCTCCGAACCTGTTGTATTATGCTTACGTTGAACAGTGGGAGAAAATCGAAAAAATCTAGTAAAAAACTAGATTTTTTCGGCATAATTTTTAAGGGCTCGGGAGATCGATTTATATGGGAGCTTTATCAACTTATACACCGCCTTTATACACCGTGATTTAAGTGACATACGCGTTTTTGCACGGCTCCATTAAATTGAAGTTTATTACCTGTTCCCGGCCTGGCTTGAACCCAACAAAGAAACACCACAACCACGGCTGCTTCGGAAGCTCTGGAGCATGGAATGCTGAGGATGCATTGACTGGTTTGGCTGATTTCCTTGTTATAATTTCAACAAAAATCTTGAGAATCGGCGAAAAAAAAAGTTTATTTT